>NC_071091.1:5703933-6003933 GCF_027358695.1 Spea bombifrons | reverse complement strand
ATTTGGAATATTAACGCTTTCACTGGTTAGAAAAGTGATCGGGCCGGTGAGTTCTGGTACTGCTGACGGCGCTCGAAAAAGTCGTATTTAAACACTTTAAAGAAAACTGAAAACCCAGAAAAAGGGCAATGTCTGGGAAATATTAAATATCATAAATCATTATTCTATCTCCTGTTTTTTTTTTCTCGTCTGTCTGTTCTGACTTTGCTATCGTTTTGCCTTCAGGGTCTGCAAACGGCTGGAGAAAAATTCAAAAGAATCACTGAGCCGGCTGTCATTGTACCTACTAAATACTTGAACACAGGCCTATAGCCTTTATTAACCTACACCCTTGGCCCCCGTGTCCATCTATTTTTGAGCTGTCTTCGTTTTTTTGCCATTATATTTATCATGAAACCGCTATTTCCAGTGCAAATAATTAGAAGAACGAGACAAAGGCAGAATGGGGTATTTTCGATTTGGAGGAGATCCAAATTGGAAAAAATGCCAAAGGCTAGTAGGAAACTTTACGACGGCGAAATACTCGGCAGACTTGCATAATTTAAAATAGCAGAGGCTGCCGAACAAAGAGGCGAGCAATGAGAAATGTCAGAACCCCTCATTATATCTGTGTTTCCATGGCAGGTTAATCGTCACTTTATTTAATGTTTCAAACACTGAAACTTTCTTCGGAGCCACACAGTATATATATCTCTGTCAGAGAGTTTAAATAAAGCGATTTCTAAGTTAGAAAACTGAGAATGAATGTATCTTGTTTATTTTATAGCTTTTGTTTTATCTATCCAAGATTGTTTACAAGAGTATTTACACAACTACAGGGTGAGAGGCTTAGGTGTAATGTAAGGAAGCCATGGCAGCTCGCACAGATAGAACTTAGAAGGCAAGTAAGGTAAGTGTGACTGTGTGTTAGTGTATGGTTAGTGTGAGTTTGCATGTTACGGTATGGTGTTAGTGTATGTTAGGGTGTGACAGGCGTGAGTGTGTGTAGTGTAAGAGTGTGTGTGTGTTGAGTGTATGGTATTAGAGTGAGTGTGTGCGTGAGTGTGTTTGTGTGTATCAGTGTATGGTATTAGAGTGAGTGTGTGCATGAGTGTGTTTGTGTGTATCAGTGTATGGTATTAGAGTGAGTGTGTGCATGAGTGTGTTTGTGTGTATGAGTGTATGGTATTAGAGTGAGTGTGTGCATGAGTGTGTTTGTGTGTATCAGTGTATGGTGTTACAGTGACTGGGATGTTAGTGTATGGATTAGAGCCTGTGTGGCAGCATATTGTTTTGTGCAGGTGTTAGAAAGAGTTTCCATGTTAACATGTGTGTGTGTTAGTTACAGTGGCGCCAAAGAATAACTGCAGCCAGGAACCATCAATCCTTGGCACGCTCAGCGCAGCCCCTCTGGTCACATCCACGCTCAGGGCTGCCATGGGAGGTTCCCATGTAGTGCAATGAGCTTGAAATCTTATACTTAATGCAAACCTAGCGTTTAGCGCTGTATTTAGGACAGGTTGCTGTTTACTCGTGATCGTGCCTGCTTGCTATGCAGCTGAAGTTGCGTTCAGTTGTCTAATCGTACCATAGCAGCTGCATTTTATGATTTACCGTGGAACACCTGCGCAAGTGCAGTCTGCAGGCTGTATTCCGAGTGCATTAGTCATGTACCATAAAAACACGTACAAACTACCAGGCAGTGATTTAACGCCATAAAACATATCAGCTTGACGTGATTCAGCTAATAACGGGCAAAGCAGGGCAATGCTGTGCTGATATAAAAACACGATAGGGGTAATTTTGCATTCAATTAATTCTTGTTTTGCATGCCGTACACATTGTGGTTAATGTACCATCTGCTCCTACGAGACAATTTAACCATTAATTCCTAAACTATATGTTATTTGTTTCTGGGCATGTACAACTTTCCTTAAAAATAAGAATAAGTCTAAAAAATATTTCCTTGTTTAGAGTTGGGAAACAGCTCATATGCTAAGGCTTTCAATCTATCCTTTACTTTACATTCACGTTTCAACACCCCATCCCACACAAAAATGTGTATTTCTGAAATGACAACCAAGATAATTTAATTATGTTCATTCTAGCGTTTTCATCATCATTTTCCAATTTAGGTTTTTTATATGTCTTATTATTAGGCCACTTTAAATGTTTTAACATTTTATTTTTGATTATTTAAACTTATTTTTATTTTTTGATTTGTGCAAAACTTTGTTTCTCTCTTTCTACTCAGATCTAACTGCCTGCTTATTGCTAAGGGATCAGAAAGCAGGTGTCTTCAGCCCTGCTTTCCCGACTATACTATTTGTAGTCAGCTACCAAGGCATCTTACCTGCTGACATAAAGCTACTGACTCACAAAGAGGAACTGCACCTTCCAAACAGGTTTTACGAATTCCTTTTTTTCATGCATTTATTCATTTAGGCTTCCACCTACCCAAATTAGCTTTTAACGAACAATAACACATTTTATGTTTTCATGATTATTTCCTCTCCTTGCCCCAGTGCTCACAAAAGAGTAAATTGATGATCTGTGCTGTTATCTTTGGTTTCACCTGGACTCTCCAGGTGACAAGCTTCTTCTCCTGGGTTCGGAGTTGGTGACTTCGACTGTTGAGGGAATAGGGTTTGGTTATGCTCACCTGTCCTGTTTCCGTCTACTTCATGTCTCTTGTTATTCTTACTGGAGCTATCCCTGTCTAAATACTCGGCAACATAGAAACATAGAAAGTGACGGCAGATAAGAACCAGTAGGCCCATCCAGTCTGCCCAACCTCTGAGTACTTTCCTTTAGTACCTGCCCTTATCCTATATCTAGCTTGGCCTTATGCCTATCCCATGCTTGCTTAAATGCCTTTACTGTATTTGGATCTACCACTTCTGCTGGAAGGCTATTCCATGCGTCCACTACCCTTTCCGGCAAGATCTACCTTTTATCGCAGCCACTCACCCTTCCTCTCCCCTTTAAGAAGCAGGAGAGGGGATATCCAGGCAGCCAGCCCTGGGTATTATCACAATCTTCCCAGATATATAAACCAAAGATTGGCATATTTAAATCAACATAAAAAAGGAATGTGTAATATTGGAGCTTGTGATGATAGGTAAATAGGACAGCGGTCAGATCATCATTATTCACTTGAGGTTTCCAGTGTACCCAAACATCAAAGTAATTTTGCATTTCTAAAATAATGGGCCATTTTCATCAGCGGTAAAAATGTGAGCTATCCCAGGTACTTGAAGATAATTCGAAATATCAATAACTATTGCAGACTAAGTACTGCATTAAAGTACAATATAGGCAACTTTAAAAAAAAATCGTATCTTAGTTAAAATTGTACATTCTCTTTTTAATGTAATATTTCAATAACTGTATTTTTATATTACTTACGGTATGTAATATCAATTATATTTTTTTTTTTTTGCAGACATGTGCCTCATTGTGCTTTCTGTGGCAAATCACGCAGGTCATTAAGCTAACCTCCCTATCTCTGACTTTTCTTTCTGCGTCTGCTACAGCATTTTGTTTCACACTCAAGGATTCTCAGGTATAAGGAAATGCAGGAGAAGCGATAGGGACGCAGGAAAGGTAGGGAGACATAGATAGTGAGGAAGCATGAGTAAGTATGTGAGAGAGTGGCAGTGTGATGGGAGTTAAGGTGTATCAGCATCAGTGCCTAACTGAGTATAAATCAACGAGGGTTAAGGTTTACCACAATCAGTGCCTAGCTCAGGGGTTATGTTGTACCGCCATCATTGACTGGCTCCTTATACAGCGATGGGAGTTATCCTGTATGACCGTCAATGTCTGGCTCAATATATATAGTGTTTTGAGTTATACTGTAATACCGTCAATGGCTGGCTCAGTATATATATATATAGTGATGGGAGTTATTGTATACCACCATCAATGGATGGCTTAGTATATAGTGAACATGAATATAGCTTTAATCAAGTCACTGATCAAGTTCCAGAAATGTAACTTCAGAATATAGTGGTCACTTGTGTTTTTTTTTGCCCTGCATTTAAGGTTTGCATGTACAAACTGTGCCAACACCTTTATTTAGATTACATTAGCTCCTGGTGGGACATCCATTACTTTATGTGGACAGAATGTAATGTGATGCCCTGTCTATAAACCAAATAATGAGGATGGAGCATGATGTAGCAGCTCAATGTCATCCACATGTCATATCAGCATTCTGGATTCTCCTATACAAATAAACCTTCCAAAAATATGACTTAGCCGACAGCGATATAAGTTAAATATATGGGTCTAAACAACCATTCTAGCTTGAGTTTTTCCCCATTAACCCACCTGCCTAAAACAAATGAATTTGAAATTCAGGCAGCCTGTTATATGTAATATTAAAGCCTTGTCTTGTCTGTGTAAAAAAAAAAAATAATTACACATTATACTGTATTCCGTAGAGCCTCTGACTTTCGGGGGTATTTATTAAGAAGCAGACTTCCTCACTCTTATCTCACTCCGCTTTTAAAAGAGAGCCAAAGGGAAGAAGGCACGGAAATGGGAAGACAATAGATGTGTGCAGCTTCTCACTGGGCTCTCATTAACAGAGAAGATAAAACCTCTCCAGCATCTTCCCTCGCTGCAGTGGCATAAGCAATGTAGCCTTAACCCTTTGGGCACCAGAGGTCAGAACTTATTTTCCCCCCTCCAGGCTGTGTACATTTTCATAGTTCACATGCAGTTAGGCGCCAACCTTCTAAACAGTGTAAACTTAGGAAAAATGATATATTTTATAAATGCATAGTTTGTGGCAAATTGAGCAACACATCACATAATACCGTATATTATATAATATATATCATTTTTACATTCCATGCCAAATCAAATCAATCAGCGTAAGAAAAAGTAAATATTTTGTTAAAAGCCCAGTGGAGAATGTATCCAATATATACAGCTGTACATAGATGCATAGCCCAAGTAAATGACAAGTCCCAGGTTTGTGTATACTGTAGGCAGCAGCATTTCTTTCACATATTTTTCACATTATTGTGTCATGACTATTCATCACAGATTTTTGCCATTTATACATAAGAGCTTGCAGTTATAAAACGCAAATACAATCTAATTTCATTTCTTCTTTATTTTTAATAAAGAGCTTTTTTTTATCATTTTCTTTTGATGAGTGAATTCTAACAGAGAAAATATTTTTCGATCCGCCAAACCTTTTATGAAACCGCAATGTAATTTGAAATTCCAAGCCGTACTGTATTAATCAAAGCAGCATATCAGAAAGAGGGTATTGAGAAAGGTATTATAATTTGGGCAGCATCGCAGACGTTGACAGAGCACCAAAGGAATAGGTCATTAGTTACCTAATGTCATAAATCAAATATGTCCGCTTTCTAAACCCCTGGCAGATTATGGGTAGGATAAAAATAAGTATTTTATATTAGTCTTGGAGACGATGGTAATACTCACTACGTAAGAGTCTAGGAAATTGCATATTGTGTATTTCTGTAAATGACACAGACACGAGTAATTATTAGCCATTATTTCGCTTTGTACGGCGGGTTTTCTAATCGCGTGCATGGTCACCTATTTAGTGGGCAAAGAAAGGCAACATAATATTCCAAACACTTATGCCAAGGTCTGTTAACTGCCAGAGAAAATGACTTTCCAGGGGCTGATATGAACGGTCAGCATTCCGTTTAATAATTGGTGTTAACTCTGTATGAGCCGGACCCTCGTGTAATACAGAACATCGACCTAAAACACAACATACTTCTTACCTGCATTTAATACAATCGCAAATGCCTTGCCAAGAAATATCTTATTATGTAGTTTGGCATTTATTTTATTATCGATATATGTTGAGAGAAGGAAGATCCCATGGTCATATGTGGGAACTTTCCAGGGTAGGCTACCAGGTGCTCACCCTCTTCTGGGTCGGCGGGTTTGTGATGGGGTGAGACCAACTATCTTGAGTGGCAGGGTTAGGTTGGCATATTGGTGGGGCTAGCTGTATGCCAAGTTGGAGGGAAGTATGAGGGTGATGTGGTGGACAGTGGGCCTGGCTAAATGGCCCTCCCCTGCCCACAATAAGACACAAGTGACGCGGAGACTCGGGAAGGAAGGGAAGGACATTGAACTCAGCCAAGACCCTTGGAAACCTCAACTCCGGGAAACCCAATTCAAATCATGGTGAAGATTTGCTATATGTTTTGGGTTGAATGTCACAGTTTTGTAGCCGGTGGTATAAATAATATCCATTGGGGAAAATCTGATGAGAAATACCATCATAGAAAGGGGCCAAGTACATACTGGAAATGGAAACCCACCTTTTAATAGAGCGATCCTTAAAAATGATTTTGTGCAAGTAGCCGGGTTAATCAATGTATGGCCTATCAGCGTCTATAGAAATGCAACTGGCCGTACGAGGGGAGCCAGGCGGAGTCCATCTTGCTTTATTTCCTCTAGCCGCCCATGGTGGAAAGCCTTTGGAGTTGTGCAATCACATGGCCCAAATATATAGGAACTGTTATTTCTATTTGAAATGAAATGTGGTTTTAATGGCCCCCCACTAGTAATTGTGTCCCCCGCATACTGCAGAGCCATACCCATATACAACTGTAGTTGATAAATGTGACTCTGTCTAAGGAATAAAAGTGCATGTTGGTGGGGGAGGGGTTCAGGCCATATTATATTGAGGAGTTTCTCGTAGCTGCACAATGATTTGGTTATGTCATTCTCTAATGTATCTGAATTGTTGTTAAATGAATGATGGTTTTATACATTACCAACCCAGACAGATCAATAACTATCAGGGCCAGCAAACATAGCAAAACCGGTGCATTAAACAGCATGGCAAACATCCAGCGTTTTTCTATTGATAAAATGAAAAAAGAAAAAACAACGTAATTTGTGTTCTAAATTCTTCCAGATCCAACATGATTACATACTGCAGTACAGTTTATACTTCGCAATGCTAAGGATTGTAAGTACCAAATACTACAATATTTTGTGCTAATCGAGGTTTAGAAGGAGTAGCCGCTAAGCCACTATGTAAGTTTATGAAATATCAGAGTATGCAACATTAACATAGCCTCTAACCATTTCTGGCAACTGTTTATGTAAATATTCAGCTGTGTCTGAAGAAGGCATTGGGTGTGCTCCGCAGAAAGGTTTTCCATAGGTATCTGAATGAAAGGAACTGTCTTACCAACTCTGCGTCATTCCTGATCCAATTGAATGTAAAAAAGCTTCAATCATGTAAAATTATTGGCTCAAGGTCAGGTAACCAACATATGCACTGGCACACTCACACACACGCTTACACTTATACATATACACACAGACTCACACTCATGCTAACACAGACACTCTCACACACATGCACACTCATGCTAACACACTTATACTTGCACAGACAAATTCATGCTACCACACACTTACATATACACACTCACACATGCACATATACTCCCTTGCCATTTACCGGCAGCCTGCACATACCGTGTGAGCAGCCTCAATTTTTCTGCTGTGTTCCTGACGCCTTGACTGGCCTGGTCAGCTCAGACCGGCCATCCGTGAAGAATTTCTGACCGGCCCTGCACCTCACAACCCATTGAACCAGAGCAGTGACATACGATATCATACTGTGCCTTTCCAATATGTTGTGAAGAGGTCATGGAAATTGTGCTTGACTTCTGTGGATGGTCTATGGAGAACCACAGACCTCCCCAACCAGCAGATGACCACCGGTGGCATGGATGTCTGATCTTCCTTATTTTAATTAAAGGTTATTATCTCTTAAAACCATAAATATTTGAAATTGTGTACAAAACAATAAAATATACAAGTAGGTACTCTGTACCCATGCTCAATATATAACGAAAGGAAGAGGTGGAGCTCAGACTGGAAAGGTGGAGCCTAAATAGGAGGGAGTGGGACCAAAAGATGAAGAGGTGTGGCCTGGGCAGGAATGGGTGGGGCAAATTAAGATTAGGGGGCGCGTGAATTTAATATGGATTAAAATTAAGTTATTTTCATTCGCATTAACCTTTATGACTTGATGACATTTTCTTAATACTTTCTGCTGATCTACACATTGAGGGATTTCACATATAGAGAACTAAGCTACTCAACAGACGAAGAGCTTTCTTTAATGGATTCTTTCACAAACAAAAATCACGCATAATCTAGCAAGTCTAGTAAAGAATCTCTAATGTATTTTAAAATGTATCAATAATTCAGCATTTTACATTATTAATGAATCCACTGCATCCATTAAATTACCTGGCGCATACTATTAGAATTCCAACTTCATCTGAAATATAGCATATCCTCCAAAATACCGGTATATTCTTATCAGTCGTAATTTTTGAGCCAATAACTAATAGGTTAAGATAAAATATCGAAAGATATGGTTCTGAAGTCAACATTTACAAATATTATAACCGTATTCAAAGTTATATACATACATACAGCTCATATAACGTTGCCAGTAAAAAAATATTACGTTATTATAGTTGCTAAGCATTACTGGTTTAAAAACCCTACAGTTCTATAACGTTGTGTAAAAGGAACGCAAAAGTAATGCAAAAAACCTGCAAAATGGTAAAAATGAATGCACAAAAAAATCATTGTATTGTATTTGTTTAATTAACAAAAAAGATATTTATATTTGATGGAGACCATGCAGCCGTACATTTGTTTTTTTCTTAATTTCTTTAGAAATAATTCTATTTTTGCATTTACATGGAATGTCTGTTAGTTCCAAATTATGGCTCAGCATTGTATATGTGAATATCTGTAATCAGACTCATTATTCATTACCAAACTGTGGAAGCAGAAAAGAGGTACATTGTAACCACTAATTATTTCTTTTTATTATGTTTTTCTTTTCTTTTTGTCTTTACTTAATTTGTATACAATAATTACCTTTACATAAGGATAAAATTGTTACATCTTGTTGCTGTTGTGTATTATATACAAAACACATTTTTCTTTATTGTACTAAAGGGACAGTCTACTGCCTGAAACTCACTAAAAATGAATGTCTATTAAAGCACTTAGTACCAACAGTTTACCCCAAGGCCTTGTCTGATCTGTGCAGGGAGGGAGGGAAGGCCCGGGGAGGGCCCGGACTGTTGTGTGGGGAGAGGGAGGATGTCACGCCAGGTATAGGTGTCAACATAAGGATCCACAATGCAGAGTTGGTATAACATGATATACAACACAGCAATAAACAGATTCCTACAATAGGATAAGGCAAACTCATGGTCAAGGCAAGGAAAAAAACTGGGAACCGGTGCAGGACTCAGAACGGACAATATCACAGTCTGCACACCTGCAGGCTGTCGACCCAGAAGGGAAGGAGCTGTATCTCCATTTGAGGAGTGCAACCTCAGAAGATGGAGGTCTGGTTCCCATTATGGCCCTTAAATGGACACTTTTGGGACCTGCTCCAATTTTTGTCCTCGGAGCACTGAACCTTGGGGTGTCAATAAAAATGAACCTGTAAATTCACCCCACGTGTCATCGCAATGCACTAAATAGTGAGAAAGAAGACATTAATCTCCATCTGAGTAACAATCTATTTCTTTTAAACCCAGCGGCCCACTGCATTATGAGATACCTGTGAACCTCCAGGTTAGATGTGGGGAGAAAGGCAGAACAAATAGTTTCAAGGAAATAATTATGTCAAAGAAGCCTATAAAATCAATTCAGCTTCTCAATTTTGGTTCAAAAACAAGTAAATCTATGGCGCGGACTCTGCGCGGTTATTTCCATGGCGTTGCTGCTGCACATCGTTAAAGTAAGAGAAAAGGTCCACTAAACAGTAGACTGATTAGACTGCCCGGAGATGTGTCACAAGCTGTTGGTTATACTGCATTTATATAGCCTAATATAGGATGACATTATTGTTCATTTCTACTAAAAATCATTATTGCTATAAAGCACCAACATATTTCATCGCAGA
Organism: Spea bombifrons; assembly: GCF_027358695.1. Classification (NCBI taxonomy): domain Eukaryota; kingdom Metazoa; phylum Chordata; class Amphibia; order Anura; family Pelobatidae; genus Spea; species Spea bombifrons. The sequence goes on along the minus strand of NC_071091.1, from coordinate 5,993,984 downwards.
GAGGACATCGTCTTGCCGTGTAACCATATAGAAAAGTAAATTCAAGTGGGCAGATATAACCCGTTAACAGATTCCCGGGCCAAGGAGCATCTAAGAACTGATGAATGGAGACGTTGAAGGATGGAATATGTTGCAATATCCGGAAAGGAATCTGTTACACCGTAACACGCGTACACGCACATGCAGACGGCAGATTTATACAGTTCCGTGGCTGCGGATTGACCACCCCACGCGAAAGAACCCCGGCCACCTAGCTGCTTGTAGTCATCCGGTCTTCGCAAAGGAGAGCGTTAGTGGGGAATGGTTTGTTTGAGCTTATAGTGAACTTCACATTGACCATAATTCTAAAGATATCCTGAATACAAGATGGGGCTAAATAAGGCACTTTAAAGCATGCTAATGTGGCAAACAGCCGGGCATATCCGGCCTCGCTCAGCAGTCCCTGATCTGCCACTGGAGCATTTGCCTGGAGTGCCAGATCTGGGCCGGGTGCCCTCACATTTCATGTAATGGTATTTTTAATACTTAGTTGTGAAGACTCTCCAATAGAGACTACCCTGTCTGTTGGGGATAGTCCATCTACCATTAAACCCTTATGTATCTCTGATTTGCAAACAACGTTACCAGTTAAAGGGACTCTCCAGTGCCCCAGGAAGCCTCCTGAACAAAGAACGCTTCATAAATGACTTTAAAATGTATTTATTAAACCTTTTTACAAAAATCACTTAACTTTAGGAGAAGCTGCTGTTCCAGAGCACTAAAACTATAAATACCATTTTTGGGGACTAAACTGTTCCTTTAACACTTACATTGTAAAAATTGGATCATTTTAGTTTCTCTCTACAATACTTTAATAAAGGAAAGGTGGTGTAATAGCATCTATAAATAATATGGGCTATGAGCTTGGGCTATGGACCCGAGAAATATCTCTGAATTCCAGGTGCTTTCTAGATTTAAAGCCTCTGCACTGTACTGGACTCAAAGAATCAAATTCACCCCCTATTCACTAAAAATACAAACCGCCCCTGGGATAAAAGCAATGGAGCCTAATATCTCATGATGCAATATAAACATTGTGCATGCACAGCCCACCAAAGACAGACTGTGGGACATGGGGGACAAATAAAGGTCCAACATCGAGACAGTTGGCAGCTATGAAATGGCATCGTATCACACAGGTTATTAGCACAGGAAACTCCGGTATAAAAGCATTTGTGACTCATGGCATCCAGAGTCAGGGAAGAAAACATTTAACATATATCATTATTAGAATGTGCAGTACGATCCCCGCTGCGCTGAATAAACCACAACTCTCGGCTCTGGTTAATTTTCAAGGCAAATAGATGTTTTCTGTAACGATCCTCTGGGAAAAGGGTATGACTAATTCGAAACTACTAAATATACCCACTTTCACAATAAAATTAGTTACACTTGCAGATGTGTTCCGATAAAGACGGAGCGCAAGATTATGTAATATTCTGGAAGGATTTTGGAAAGGCTAACGCGGCGTCTTCTATCGCAGGTATATAAATAACGGGGCTAAGGAAGCGCGGGTCACATTCACGGAGGGAGATGCCCTGCTGTGCCGTGTACTCAAGCGCATGTTTAAAAGCCTAATTAACCGCACGTAATTAAAAAAAGCACGCTGTGAATATGAAATTGGTAATGAAATAATATTTGCAAACCAATTAATATATCTATTAATTGAAGCTCTGTCTCATTAAAGTTCCATTCTTTTTTTTATTATTATTATTCTTTAAAAAAACAAAGCAAAGTTTACGGAGGTTAAAGGTACGGTTTGCAAAATTGTTTCTTACTCTCTTTTTGGGCCGAGCTGGCCCCTGTACTGTCTAACACCGGTTTGTGCATAGCAGGGACGAGTAGGCAGCAGCGATAGGTAAGGATAGGGCTTTTTTGCCATCTTTTTTTTGGTTTAAGTAAGGTCTGTTTAATCTTTTCCTTAATAAAAAATAAACGTTTACTGCCACCTAAAAAAATGATATATTATATATAATATTACAGCCAAACCAGGTCCCTGGTCTTCCTGTATGCGCTTGCTTCATGGTGGCGCCCCCTACCAGATCAGTGTCTCAGTGTTTACCTATATGCTAGTTGCTGAACTCAACCAAATGTACTAAAAAGATTGCAAAAAGCATATCTCCCAACAGTCCCGTTTTCGCAGGACAGTCATGGTTTTTGTGCACCCGGATAGCTGCCAAACTTTTCCGCTTTTGCAGGCAGTGGGGAGCACCCCTGAGAACTCTCTGGGTGATGCAGCGGCTCTACAGGTCAATGCTGGGACACTGCGGGTCTCAGGAGCCGGGTTGTGGAACGCCCCACTCCCTGCCCACTTCCCCTCCAAAAATGGAATGTGCCCCACGACGTCAGCGGGACTGCCCACACCACCAGCGGGACTGCCCACTGTCACGGAACTGCCCACCGACATCAGCGGGACCTCCTACCTGCATCCTGCACGTAGCCAGAGAGTTCCTAGGTATGGTGAGGAGCATGGCTGCCGCAAGGTGGCTATTTGGGTAAGGCACATCACTTTCCCTGCCACGCCCACTTTCTCTGCTGGCCCCTCCCTGTCTCTTGTCACCGCCCCCCAACAAAGGTGTCCCTATGTGGACACCAGCAATGTTGGGCAATAAGAGCTCTTTTGTAACATGCCCTACAACAAAGTCTCCACACCGCGCATGAAAATGTCCATGTAGCACTACAAGCGAGGTGCTAGATACAGCGGAACGATACAAACAAATCAACAGTTCTGCTGGCAGGCGCTCTGCAGGAGTAAATATATCTGGAAGGGCTGCAAGCAATGCATTTCACCCTCCATTAAGTTTTTATGAATCATTGTTAGATTAAGCTCTGACAGGAACACAAGATGACTTATATCACATATGACAGTTTTGTTTATCAGAGTGCGCGCAACTGGGTTCATCAACGCGTTTACTTTCAGCCGACGACCTGGCCGTGGAAGGCCCCGTTACTCTGAGAAACCTCTCTGTATGTGATATATGTGATTATATAGACAAAGGCTTATAGACATAGTACACTAATAAATAGAGCGCTAATCTGGTGTGCCGATATGAAACAATCGTTTGATTGAGGCAGGACCTGGATGAAAGCGGGCAGCATTAGACTGCGCAGGTTGGAGGAGAAAGCACCTCTCTTTGTCCACCAATCTACATTCTGGCCTCTCGGGTCTTCTGCAAAAGGTTGGAGACACAAGGAGAGTCTCTCCCTCGTTCCTCCAGCGAAGATACAGGGAGAAGTGGAAGAAAGAAAATAGAAGAAAGAAGACATGGGAACAAGAAGAGATCAGAAGAAGCGGAACTGCAGGACAGGAGACAGGGGCACGGAAGCGGTTGGCAGAGCTAGGGTGAGAGAGAGTGGGAGAAAGCGTAAGTGTGAGTGAGAGTGAAATAACCAACGAAATGGAAATGAAAAATTTGAGGTCTCTGCTTCACTTTTTGTTTCTTTTGATTGAATTGATGAAATTGGCAACTTTCAATTTGTACAAATCGGAATAATATTTAGCTATTGTACAGAACGCACACAGCGAAGTGTACCGGTACCGTGCTAAGGTTTGTCTCATTGATCACATTGTCCGGGGGGGCTTTAAATGGCCGTCTTCCTCACTTATATTGGCTGCCGGTCAGAGACCCTTTTTTTTTCTTATGCTGTTTCAGAAGAAATATTGTAAACCCGGAATGTTTTATAGAACTGTAACAGTGCGAGCAGACGTCTTTTGATTTTATAGCCAGTATTTCCTATGGAGCTTAGTGGATATGCTTAGAGCTATGAAAGGCAAACAACAAAATGAGGAATCAGCGTTGATTGAGTCTGCTGGAGGAAATATGTTTCCATCGAGATGAGTTCTATTGCAAGATAGTGCTTTGTTCACAAACTCTAGCCATGAAAAATGCCTTCTTAGTTCGTGCAACACAAACCCAATAGATAACGGGATTATTACTCTTCATCTTGGATTACAATCTTAGTCTTCTTGCCATGGGAGGATATATTATGCCACAATTGGCCAAACTATAAATGGCATTTGGTCATACCCACTCCCTGTCCATGTTGCCTCCTATTGGCAGCGCGCTTAAGAAAGCCCTGTCCAAATTTGTGATTAGCCCTTCCTAACTCACAAAGCCCTCACAAAATAAAGACAGCTAAAGGTGACTCACACTGGGAAGCGCCCGGGTATGATCCCGGCCCGAAAAAGATAATCAGGCAAATGCCCGCTGTCCGACAACACCAAACACTCATCCGATCTGCCCCTCCAGCAGATCAATGCTGCACCGTGCGGCTACCACACACAAAGAACGAAGCGTGTGGCTGCGCATATCCAGCAGTCAGCTGAACTTGCATTATCAGGCGGCAGCTGGCCTTAAAGTACCAGGGCCACCTCATCACCGCCATTCTGGCCCTAAAGCAAATCTCTGCAGAGAATACATGTTCAGAATACTCTCTACTTTGGGTATACTTTAAAAACCCCTTCCTTCTCACAGGATCTGCCCCAGATTATCCCTAATTCTTAAAAAAATTTCCAGATCCATTTTAGGCGAATATGATGACATTATACAAATTAATAAAAATAATAATTTAACGTTTTATCTAACTGGAACACTATATTTAAATTGCTTAAGTGACAGTCATTCGCTCCCCCCCCATCTAGTCGCCCGTTTCTCCGGCTGTAAAGAGTCAGACCTCAATCAGTCGTTGGTCTCGTCTTAGATTCAGGAGCCGTATGTCTATCCCGCGCATGTTTAACAACTACAAAGCAAAGTGAAAAATGAATGACTCTTTAAACCACAAATGCAGCTTTGCTTCTCGGTGTTCATGGGCCAAACATGTAAATTCTATAAAAAAAAACCTTCTATGCCCTCCTTTAACCTTGAAATGTATGAACATGTCCTGAGAGTGAAACCGCATGTGGGTTTAATTGCTGACGCTAGTAGCTGTCAGACCGGCTAACAAACTAGGATACACAACGATAAAAAGGCCATCAATTAGAACGTGACATGATGCGGGATCGGGGCGAACTCTCAAAGACAAATCCCGAAAATTGATTAGCCTTCTGCATAACCTTTCCGTGTAACGCGGCACGGCCGCTTCTGCGAGCTTTTATGGGGCAAGCGTTACATTAATTAACGTTCACCGCTCCGAATGCCTTAAGTAGAAAGATCCAAACATAGAAAAATGAAGTCCGTTTTTCAATGAAAGGAGTCAGTTCCGATAGAACGCGGCAACATAGATCTGGCGCTAAAACCGAATGGCTTCGTAATATGCTGGAATCTTAAGAATAAAGAGGCTTCTATTGATAACATTCATTATTTATAATAATAATTTATTTAGCATTCGCCGTACTGACCCAAAGCAAGCTCCTTATGATGTCAACAATAACCCAGATTAACTACTTCATTGACTACTTCAATAGTTAATAGACCCTCTCAGGGCTTGGTAAGTAAGCACATTTCATTGATACTTACCAACTTTTGGGTGTCTCTTGAAAGGTGGAAAGAGTGTGTGTGATGTCATCAGGAAGTGTGCTGTTACAAGAATGACATCATGATGTCTCAGGGCATTTAACCACACCTGCCCTATTCATCAACATGTGCACTGTCCTACTCAACAGCACGGATAGTTGGAATATTTTCCAGGACAGGCGACAGCTGGAACATAAACCTAGTCGTCCTGGAACCCTTACAAAGACGGTTTGAACCAATCAACAATAATCAGCAACTTTTCAATAGGGAAGAGATAATAATGGGGAGGAAAAATCATGCACAGAATGCCAGCTGTGCTTTTAAATTGTCTGTATGATCAAGAGCCCCCAGCAACGTTAGCCGACCCGAGACGGGAGCCATTGCCCTGTTCCAGGTGAAATTTCCCGGGCCAAGGTCCTGGAATTTTAACCCAGCTTCATCTTGCAGCATAAACTAAGAAAAAAAAATTACCAGGTTTATTATTTATGTTTAACAATAAAACTTTTGGCTGAAAGCTATCCCGCCAACGTTTTGGAAGCCAAAATTTATTGCGTTCATGTCTGTTCTCAAGCGCTTCAATAAAAATCCTTTGTAAAAAAAAAATAAAATAATTTTTCCCCTACATCTAAGTTATTTCTTTTCCATGGGCTAGACTAAACGCCAGTCGTATAACTTTCCATTTGAAGGATATTAATTTTATCCGACTCAGCATCATGTGCCTTTTTATTTAGACTTCAGGCCGTAAATATCAACTAATCTACAATAAATTCAAATTTTAGCTGCTTTAAATCCTGGAAGGAAAACAGCTTTTTGAAGACTAAAAAGGTACCAATCGTCAATTAAGTTTTCTGGTTGTTTTTTTTCTTACCCGCCATATGTTGTTTTTTTTTTTTAAAGTGAAATGGATTATTTGACAGTCACCGATCGACATGCGAAAAACGCCAAGCATTGAATCCACAGAGATTTTCCAGAGAGGGATAATCTGTCGAACATATGTTACCAAACAGATTGAAGGGTTCACTCTGGATTACATAAACTACGGTAAAACTAAGACAGAAAAACTCCAGATTTAAAACATATTACTAAAAGTAGCAATCAATTAAACAGTTATTTACTATCGTTCAAAGGTTTGGGGTCATTTGGTGGTTTTCATGGAAAACAAGGACATTTCTGTCACATAATTGCAAAAGGGTTTTAGCCTTTTAAACCTAAACTTGGATCAGCGAACACAACGTGCCATCGGAAGACAGGAGCGATGGGAGTGATAAAGGGCCATTGGAACCCAGGAGTGATGGGAGTGATAAAGGGCCATTGGAACACAGGAGTGATGGGAGTGATAAAGGGCCATTGGAACGCAGGAGTGATGGGAGTGATAAAGGGCCATTGGAACGCAGGAGTGATGGGAGTGATAAAGGGCCATTGGAACACAAGAGTGATGGGAGTGATAAAGGGCCACTGGAACACAGGAGTGATAGGAGTGATAAAGGGCCATTGGAACACAGGAGTGATGGGAGTGACAAAGGGCCATTGGAACACAGGAGTGATGGGAGTGATAAAGGGCCATTGGAACGCAGGAGTGATGGGAGTGATAAAGGGCCATTGGAACGCAGGAGTGATGGGAGTGATAAAGGGCCATTGGAACACAAGAGTGATGGGAGTGATAAAGGGCCACTGGAACACAGGAGTGATAGGAGTGATAAAGGGCCATTGGAACACAGGAGTGATGGGAGTGACAAAGGGCCATTGGAACACAAGAGTCATGGGAGTGATAAAGGGCCTCTGTACACTTATATAATAGATTCCATTAAAAATCAGCCGTTTCCAGCTAGAGTAGTCATTTACAACATTAACCCCGTCTGAGCTGGATTTCTTATCCATTTCTTGTTATTTTAATGGACAAAATTAACTTTTCTTTCAAAAACAAATACTTCATTTGTTAGGATCGGGCTTCTAGCTCATAGTTGGAAACTCTTAGCATTCAGGCTAGAAGCACCGGGTATGATGCCTTTTGTAGGACTGTGAGGGTTTTAGATAAATGGAACAAAAGTGGTGTTGGTTAACACAGAGAGGGAAATGAAAACATGCGCGGGATAGGCATTCGGCTCCTGAATCTAAGACGAGACCAACGACTGATTAAGGGTTTGAGTCTTTACAGCGGGAGAAACGGGCGACTAGACGGGCCGAATGGGTCTGACCTGCCGCCAAACTCTGCGTTTCTTAGATTGAAATCTATAAAACAACTTAAAACTGCTTTACAATCGAATAATAAATAATGTTCCGCTGATTAATGTAAGGGTTTTTTGTGTTAAAACTACTGACATACGACAGATTACTCTCTGCGTAATGCTAGACTAGTTGAAAAAAAAATAATAAAAGCTTTCCTTATAAATAGTAAATGAAATGTAAAATATATGTATTCTTAGCCTGTCTGCGCTCAGTGGATTGTTTTCCGTATTCTGCAATTCCAAAGCAGCCGGAGACACTTGGCAGGGATGGGCAAATGTTTGGCACAGCGAGTAGCTTCATTTCCATAGATCTGTACGGAGTCTCTGGCTGCTACGGAATGTTGTTAACAAATACGAGGGAAAAACCTCAGATTTTAACTCTTGATCTGATTTCTAGATTTTTCACCCGTTTATATGAAAGAATCATATGAGCCTTTTTTTTAGACCTTTTTTGTTCTTTTGTGACCGACTGATAGCTATTTAGGTAATTATAAAAATTAGAAGGATATAATTATTATTATATTTACTATGAAATTAGGGTATAATTAAATTTACACAATTTCATTTATTGACTCATTCTCTCTATTATTTTCTCTGTTCTCTACAGCAAACATTCTGAGGAACTAGAAAAGAATGACAGGGGAAGAAAAAAGGACACAGAGTTTTCAATAATTTTATATATCTATATATATATATATATATATATATATATATATATATATATATACAGTATATCATCTTTTTATACTTTTACACCATTCTGTGATTATATAAAATTAAAAAATAAAATAAAATAAAAAAAAAATATATATATATATACACACACATACATTCAATTATCAAAAAAAGATGTAATAGACCCTTTTATTACTCTGGATCAGGATAGGCGACTGAAAATCCCCCCTCCATCCAGCCAAGCACTTGGAAGAAAACCTGTCATTGAGACAAGTTGTGTCCCTCCGCTCAGATCTCCGTCCGTCAGGTATGAGGCCCCACTTATAAAGAGTGCATACTCTGAACAACGCGTGTTTGGGGTCTACCATGGGAGGCAGGAACGAATTAGTTAAAAAAAAAAAGAAAAGAGAGGAAGTAGATAAAAAGGGAGGTTAAAAAAGAAGGTAGGGATCAATAAGAGAAAGAAGTCCAAAGCCCTGGGGCACCAGAGATATCATTCTCCGAGGCCACCAGAGACCCTAAGGCCGGCTTTCATTTTGACAGCTTGAAACTTTTTTTCTTTTTTGGCTTTCGAAATCTTCAGCTTTCCTGAACCCCCTGCTGACCTGCCATCTAGGTCTTTCAATCGTGGCGGGTCGGGAAAGTACTGTTTTACCATGGATTATAATCACATTGGCGATTTCAATCCTATTAATATTTTCAGTCTTTAGGAAATGTCTAAAGTTCCAAGAGGAACAAAATCTTGTTTTCTTGTGACATATTTCCCGATTATAATGTCGCTTTTCTATATTCAGTGACCTCTGCTGGTCAACCATTAAAAGCAGAAAGGAAGTTTGATTCAGGAAAGTATTTTGTCTAAACTCCATAATAAGGAATTAATTGGTCCATTTATCTGATCCAGTGACTACTTAATGTATATTAATCTATAATGCATTGCTTCTAAAGGCTCAATCATTTCTTTCATTTATTCAATGCTACATGTATCACTTTTGGATTGTAATATGTAATATGTCTTATTATAAGCAGACGGTGCTTATCTGGGTGCATAGCTTCTTTACTTCTTCATATTTACTGGTATTCCATTTTTCCGATATCCCACCTGTTAATCATCCAATAGCCAAAGAGAAAAGAGTGATAGAAATGATTCATTTTCTTGTGTTTAAAATAAGTGCATGGGGTTTATTGATTAAAGAGGTAATCTGTATGAAGCATAAACCCAGTTTTCTGTGTACTGTGGGATCGGTGATTTTACCTTCCTTCGCTCTCGATTTGCATGATTATAACTCCCTTTAGGTAACTCCTCATCTGTGGAAACTAATCTGTCACTTTTCCCAAACCCTACAGTTGTCATCGCTGTTTAAAGGTTAAAATAAGTAACATTTATGTATCAGAAACCCCCGTTATGTGTATAACTCGGTCTTCTTAACTTCCTGTTCTCAGGGGCTCCACAACTATTCCTTCCTAGTTATCTGATCTCTGGCGTTCTGATTATTGCAGTCTGGCCGTGCCCACTCCCCGCCCACTTCCGGCCTATCCCCCACCCACTTCCTGCTCACTAAAGGCTGTATGGAGTTAACCTTCCCCTTACCCATGATTAGCCCCGCCCCCATGATGCCACTCCCCTGAGGAGTATCTGGGTAGCCTACGCATATAAACGCGTTTGTCTGGATGTCTGTGCATATAGAAGCAGCCACACAGATTTAGGTGTAAACTTCATGAACGGGAGAAGCCTGATATAATATTAGTATTTTATTCAGAAACTCTATTTTTCTACTTAAAAGAGAGATGACAGTTCGTGGAACTGTAATAGATGCTCCATTGCAAATGTACCAATGTATTATGTCTTAATAGCAAAAGTTAATTCTTACTTTAAAGTTCATTAAGAACTTTAAATGATAATCACACGAATCTAAAGCAGGGATATGACCGGTGAAACGGATTAGTAAATGTCTGGAGGATTCAAACAGCTAAGCGGAGGATCCATAAATCATCGCCCTGTATCAGAGCTATTTAAAAAAAGGTGCCTGATGTTAATTCTTCAGTTCAGCTTAATTTGTACTTCTTCTCTATTGTACCCTATCTCTGTGATCAATGGATTAGATTTCTAATTGCAGAACGCACTGGTGCAAGAATGTGAAGGTGACCAGGAAAGTCATTGTCTACCTGACCAGGCATTAAGCCGAGTGTTATAAGGCTTTCAAATCAAAAATCTAGAATATTAATGTCATCGCAGTTACGTTCTATTCATCTACTCCAGAAGGGGTCAGAAAAGGTGCAGAAGAGTTTTCGTATTTTAAGTTTCTAACGTTTATCACAAGCGGCCAGTTGGAAGGAGAAGTAGTTTCTGGATAACAGTTACTTTAAGAAGAAACGTCCGCAACATCTTTTAGCTGCGTTAGATTCTTTTTTTTTTGAGTAAATTTTTTTTACTGCTTTTGTTTTTAACTTAAATGTGCTATTTCCCTAAAAAACCACGCTAATTGCAGTAAAGCAATTAAACCTTAGCAGATAATTGTATCTATTTTTCTCATTTTAATCACATAAAACCTTTTTGGAGATTTTTTTAAACTTTCTATGGCAACAATTTATCAGTGTACGCTTTTCCGTCACACAACAATTAAGTGTTTCTGGTAAAAATATTATCAACATCCATACTGGATTACACAATTATTTCTCTGAAGCATTGGGGCATTGGCCAGTACTGGGGATGATCTTTACTGGGCTTTAAGGACTACATTCAATTATCTGAGCTAATTTGTCATTTATTCTTCTAGCAGCGGGGTGAGACCACGGAGGTGAGAGTGCAGTGCATGACGCGACCTCTCGAAAACAAGAGCAGCCACCCAGACTGAGTGTGAGCAACTGTAAGGAAGATAAGGGTGTGATGTTTGAGTATGTTTTAGTGTAAGTGAGTGTCAGTGTGTGTTAGATTGAATGTGTGTTAGTGAGTGAATGTGTGTGTGTGCATGAATGTGTGTTAGTGTGGGTGTGAAAGAGTAAATGTGTACATATGTGAGTGAATGTGTAAATGTGTTTGAGCGAGTATGTGTGTACTAGTGTGTATGTTAGTTACTTGGGGTGCAAGGAGGGCACTCAGCCATACCTGCCCCCGAGCCAGAAGGCCCCAGTCCCAGAGTGCTTATGTGGCAAAGCAGTAATACTTGTATCCTGTACGTGCGCATTTGATGCTCCTATTGATTTTGATTGGGGGATTTGCTGCCAGTCCCTGCATCAGACTGCCAGGAATCACGGAGCAATGGGGATGGTAAGCTGCAGCCCTGGAGCACCAGCGTTTTAAACAGATTTTATTTTTTGTTTTACCAAAGTCAAGCATGAATGTTAAAGATCTTAATAACTTCTTTAATCTGCACTTATGTTTGATCGTGACAGATATCTCTCAGCGTTTTAATCACGGATGATCTATTTAAGTTGGCATATAATTATTGGAACCTTTGTGCCCCAGACTGCGCCTTTGACTTGTGTTAACCCATTCATTCCAAAAAACCAAAAGGAAAGAGGTTACCCATCAATTTCCCTTAGCAAACCACATTTAAATATATTGATCATCATTATGTCTTAACGAGCAACACATTTGTCAAGATACGAATTATTGCAGACCTAGTATCATTTTCCAGAATCAATATCCAAGTACTAATTTGATAAATTAAAATCATTCATGCTTTATTTAACAAAACTAAATTGGTAAAGGAGCCAATGACACGCTGACCTTTCTGCACAATGCTTTTGTCTCCGAACAGTTAGCTCACGGTGTCGGGATTTTATTTCCAGACAAAAGCCAATTCCCCGGAGGAATGGAGAAAGTTTACTCGGTGTAACAGGGAATGTAGTATTGATTGGCACAAGACAGGCATTCTGACCTATGACCTTTTAGTGTCTGGACATAGAAATAAAGACATCACATATACTCGATGTGAAAAAATGACTCCTTTTGTTGACTACATGTGGCATAAAAAATATTATATACAAGTGAATTTAGCATCTCCTACATTACAAGCCCTTTAAAGTGTTATTTACCATTTACCCCGCATCTTCTGGCCTCCACAAGTTGGTATGGTTTGTATCTCTGTCGTTTTCAATAAAGACTTGTCTTGGGAGGAAAAGTTGAAAAGACAGAGTAAGTCAAAAAAACAGTATAATTCATATATAGACATATATCGTCTTCCATCTTCAGAAGGGTGGGATTGGCCCTTTAAACACTATAATGAACACCCTCTAGATGCACATGATCATCACTAAGTTATATCACGCTGCCTCATGGTCATATGACTCCACCGTCAAAAAAAAAATAACAATAATGTTGTTCTAAAAGTACTGTTTTGTGGACTTATTAAGGGCTGAATGATTTAGTCCCAGATCATTCCTTATTCTTGCCAGGATTTATCATTTTCACCCACGTTTTCACCAAAGTGACCTTGAATTCAATGAGACTGTTTGGCAATATGGACCGAGCCAATTATTATTATTATTATCGGACAGAAACTGGAAACTATAGCGTTTACCGTAAGTATCTACACCTTCACCAAGAATTAGTCGTAACTTTGCACGGCTTGAGGGCACTTACGTATGGTTGCAACTCTAAAACACAATAGATATGGCCGTATAGGTCCCAGAAAACGGTGTTCAAAGACGTTTGTGATACTTTAGTAGCTCAATATCCTCAAGGTAAGATGTAGAATCCAATGTGTTTCGTGTGTAGTCCTTTCTACAGAAGATTTTGAAAGATTAAATGACTCTACAGCTTAATAGTGAGGTCAATTCAGTTGTGCTCGGGTACTGTTAATGTCTTGTTACGGCGTACGATGTAGTATCGGACTCATTTATTTATTTATTTATTAGACAAGACGTACTGGTATAGGGCAATGTTAAAACATCTTGAAGGCTCGCAATTATGCAATTACCACTCCTTTGTGGCTCTGTCAATTCTAATAAGTGTTTGATACATTTCAGTAAATTTTGTAAGTAGGCAAGGTTAATACAACCCAAGACATGTCAGCTTAAATGATTATAACGAGGGACAGCCGATGATATGAAGTGTAGATGTAATTGTTACATCCTATTATAAAATGTGCGGAGTTTCAGTCCTACTCCATCAAACCCTATTGTCTAATATAATATTACCTGTATCATTTACTGTAGACAATGACACTGAAGCAACCTGACCTGGCGCGTTGGTCACAATGTGTAAAACTCAAAGCGTGCAGAATCATCTCGAACAAAGAGGAAATTAATCAATCTGAATTTCACCTCCGCTGCCCTGCCTGAAGCGAGAATTTGCAAGAAGCAAATTAAAATGGCACATATCAAATTATGCATGCAAAGAAGTTCATATTCCATTTTTCTCCCCACGTCAATGTGTCCAAAGTGTGACCTGTCAAGAGTGTCCTCGTCCTCCTGATCTAAAACGAGATTGCGTATAGTCAACCGGCAGGGATGGTGACCAGTAGCTTGCCAGCTGTGGATGACACGGTGTTTGGAACCTCTATGATTAATTTATAACAATGGAACCCGATGGATTTGGTTTTTAACCTTCCTAACAGTGTAACTAATAAATTGAGGGGTATCGACTATAAGGTCAGGGTGCAGTTAAACATCATGAGCTGATTCCTAGTTAGTGCGGGTAATAGAGACACAGATTTTTGGGGGAAGGTGACAGGGGGGAGAGATCTACTTCACAACATTCTAGGCTGCTCCGCAGTTTGAAAATTTGGCCATATCACACGGTGGCATTTAAATGTCATTTTCAACATTGCCCATGAAACGCGTCTGCTCCGTTTGCAAAAATAAACTCAAATCTACCAGTTATACTCAGAAATAAAGTACACTGATTATCGGCTGAAAATAAAACCTATGGTAAGATCTATAGGTGCTTCGGGACTTTGTAAAATGCAATATCAGTCAAGGCCTCAGGTGGGGACCTATAATGAGATCTTAATGTGAGCCTCATCTGCCGGTTTCCAGTGTAGTCTACGTACCGATTGAGTTTACCTTAGACAGAAATAGTCAGTGGCCGTTCAACAAGTATTTTGCGAAGGTCAGTCCCATAAATACAGAAAAAAGCACACCTATAGAATCTAAATATAGAGTATAATCTGGAGTAAATGGTGCAACGCTCAAACCTGTGCCCACCAGGTACAATAAGCCAGAGGTGCCGTCAAAACAAAGAAAGAAAAAGAGAAATATCCAAAAATATCCATGCAAAAAAATAAAAAACAATTTATTAACCACAGTAGCGCTAAAATCTGCATTACATCTTAAAATAAACTACATACATGGCAGAAGAGTGGAAAATGCGGTGGAGATCTCCAACGTTTCAACCAGAGGTCTTTATCAAGGGTCACTGACACCTTAGTAGGAGAAGTAAAGTCAAGTATGACTTTTATGAAAGAGCTAGTTTAAATAAGAAATACAAACGCTGGTTTGTCATTGATCCAATTTCAAGTCAAGAGGGATTTGTTTCATTGACTTTCTGGCCCAAAATCAGCAACTTGGATTTATGACGGGCACATCGCTGAACTTCAGGGATTCTGAGCTCTTTTTTTTACAAATCTAAGTCACAATCACAGCTTTTAGCATCATGAAAAATAATTAAATTAATGATTTATGAAAAGTAATTAATTTATGCTACCTACGGCATGTGGATTTTTGGACAATCAGCGTTGGAGATATTTAGTTAAACCTCGTGGAAGTGCCAGCATTAGCTAATCAATATCCCACCCTGAACTTCTCTGTCTTCTCCTTCTTCCTTCTTTAAAAAGGTTGCTTGAACCAATCAAGAACAATCAGCAACTTATCTACAGGAGAGACACGGGGGGGGGGATCATGCCGATCTTGAGAATAGGAAGTTATGATGGCAGTAAGTTTTTTAAAATAGGGATAGTTTGCTTATTTTAACATAGGTTTTGTTTAGTTTATTAAGGGGTATAATGTAGGATTCGGGAAACGTGACAGATCCACTTTCGTGAAAGTTACGTTGAAGAAACTTGTGCCGTGAAATTTTTCAGACATCTGGCATTTGCTGAGAATTAAGGTACCGGTGAAGCTGTAAACATATTATAGTCGGGAGATGATTGTTCTGATAAGCCCTCCCGTGGGTAAACTTGCATATTTTGTTTAACAGCTTGTCTTCTGAAGTCTTTTTCTCCTGGACGCTCCCAATTGATTTGGCCTTTCTCTTTCTTCACGGCGCATTCCGGATGTCAAAACATAAATTAATGCAACGTCTACCCTGACTTATAGCGCTGCTAAAAATATATCTGTATCAGGAACAAATTCACAGAACGCGTGACATGTTGCAACACGATATACCAATATTGGTTTAATTCATTCTGCCTTTTTTTTTTGTTTAGAGATGATACCTTGTGTCCTTAGGAAGTGTGTTGCTATGGAAACTGCTCATTATTTTTTCCAACTGTATGGTAGCTACTCAAAAAATCAAAAAAATAAATAAATAAATAAACCATACTATGCATGATCCTTTTCTTCTATTTTAGGAAAATTTTTGGTGAGCTCAGTGTTCATTATTTTTAGGGGAAATGTCCTAGACTTTCTGAACAAGTTTTGATATTTCTTATTTGCGGAAGTTCTGTGAGCTAATTTGCGGAACAATCTTCTGCTTTTTCTATGTTGGGACCAATAAATGCAATTTTTCTCCGGAGCTTTTTATAATGGAGTAAAAGCAGACTTGTAAAAAAATTTTCCCAAAATAAAAATAAAATATACTGCATGCTTATGTACCGGATTTAAAAAGTCATACATAAAAGTCTGAAATTTTGAGCCAAATTGAACCTTAAATTAAATCCAGGGAATCATTTCCTAATCAAACTGTACATGTAATCAGTAAATTAAACAAAAAATAATGACTTTTTTTTAAAAATAAAAAATAATATAGAAATATCTGGGAACTTCTGAGCTCCGGCTACCTGGAGCATTCCTTTGCAGGATGAGGCCAGGACTGCCCACTGACGTCCGGGGCATTCTCGATGACCTCAGGGGCCTTTCCGCTGATGTCAGTGGGCGTTCCCGTTGATGTCAGTGGGCGTTCCTGCTGACATCGCAGGAAACACCTCCATTTAAAGGGAAAATGGACGGGAAGCTGGGCACATCAAGACCCCACTCCCGCCCATTTGACCTCGAAAACCCAGAGAAGCGGTCAAATCCATAGAGTTCCCAGGTATGAATATAGATGGCCAGTTCTCCAGCCAGGCCTGGCCATCTGGCACACCAGGCAAATGGGTGGGCCGCTGGCTGACATCATTCCATACACACCCGCCGGCTGATCGCAGTGGTGTATCTACAGGGGTCCATGCCTCTAGGGGGCCCGGTGTGACCCCGTCCTCCTGTCTCCTCGTACCGGTTCAAAATTGTTTAGAAAGGGTCCTTCCAACCCGGACTTGGGATGAGATTAAATGTGTGTTGAATGTATGTTAGTGTAATTACATATGTGTGCCAGAGTGCATGTTAGAAGGGGGGGGGCAAAAAGGCATAGACCAGCTGTTGAAGGCGGGGGCCTGGGGCAATTTTTCGCACCAGGGCATTGTGGTTTCTTGTTATGCCCCTGGCTGACCGGGTGCTGTAATGTGCAGCCAGCCGGTTGATATGCCTGGCCACGCGCCACGTGAGCATAAAAACACAACGTGCAGCCTGTCCAGCCAGGGCCACCTTATTATCCCCAGTCTGGCCATTTTTCAAACTTTGAGCTTCAAGTCATTAAAATACGTTTAATAATACGGCAACATCCTCTTTATGCAGATTTGAAAATTTAAAATGAGCAAAATCTAACTGAATCGTTATTAAAAGTTTGTATTTATGCAGGGAATGCATCAAATATGCCACAAAAGTTGAAAAAACTTTAAAATTTTTCCCAACGTTTCTGTGAGATTAAACTTTTATAAAAAACGAACGAAATCAGAAATCCGCTGAGGCTTACTTGAAGGCAATCAAGGTTTTGTCTAAATGGAACAGCACCTTCAATATGTGGTTTATCCTATTGGCTGCTTGAAAAACCAAGATGGCTGCCTCAAGAAAACCTATTTAAAATAAATAAAACTTAAATACGTCATCAAAGCTGGAAGTAGGAGACGCAGCTTATAGAAGTAATTATGTCTGTCTTGTTTTATGGCTATATATCCCTGAAAAAGAAATAATATTTATTCAAAAGGAATTCGTATTGTTAATGAAAGTTTCACTAAAAACTCTACAAAATGCCGTAGCCTTATTTGTAACAATGGGCAAAGATTCAAACAATGCCGAAGTCATCTATAATGTATAATATAATGACCACGAGCTTCCTCGGCATTGTGTTCTGCATCGAGGGTAAATGGAGCAGCTGGACAAACTTGCATGTGCGATAAAAGCACGAATGTTGAGAGAAAATGAAAAGTGAACAAAAGACGCGGATGGGAGCAGATGTGCAAAAAATAGAAGCCTTAGAAATGTGCATTAAAAAAAACCTCATTTTGTCTGAAGAGCGGCTTGAGTTGAAACGGAAAAAAAATAAAAAATTCTTCTTAAGCATAAGCGATTGGAAGAAGGTTGAATACTTTTTTGGTATCATGAGATAAATCGCATTTAGCACAAAAATATGGGATATTTTCCTGTTCGAGGTAAACATGTTTTGAAAGCCATTTGTAATGATCCAAAATCTAATTATAGACAAACAGTATACTGTATAGAAAAGAAACCAACACATAGAATGTATTTAAAGGGGAACGTATTCTTATTACTAGTAGTTACAGCGCTGGGGGGGTTATATTACTGTATACAGCGCTGGGGGGGGTTATTACTGTATACAGCGCTGGGGGGGGTTATTACTGTATACAGCGCTGGGGGGGTTATTACTGTATACAGCGCTGGGGGGGTTATATTACTGTATACAGTGCTGGGGGTATTACTGTATACAGCGCTGGGGGTTATATTACTGTATACAGCGCTGGGGGAATATTACTGTATACAGCACTGGGGGTTTTATTACTGTATACAGCGCTGGGGGAATATTACTGTATACAGCGCTGGGGGGTTATATTACTGTATACAGCGCTGGGGGGTTATATTACTGTATACAGCGCTGGGGGGGTTATATTACTGTATACACCGCTGGGGGGGTTATTACTGTATACAGCGCTGGGGGGTTATATTACTGTATACAGCGCTGGTTTTTTTTTTTACTGTATACAGAGCTGGGGGTTATATTACTGTATACAGTGCTGGGGGGTATATTACTGTATACAGCGCTGGGGGGTTATATTACTGTATACAGCGCTGGGGGTTATATTACTGTATACAGCGCTGGGGGTTATATTAGTGTATACAGCGCTGGGGGTTATATTACTGTATACAGCACTGGGGGTTATATTACTGTATACAGCACTGGGGTTATATTACTGTATACAGCGCTGGGGGTTATATTACTGTATACAGCACTGGGGGTTATATTACTGTATACAGCGCTGGGGGTTATATTACTGTATACAGTGCTGGGGGTTATATTACTGTATACAGCGCTGGGGGTTATATTACTGTATACAGCGCTGGGGGTTATATTACTGTATACAGCGCTGGGGGGTTATATTACTGTATACAGCACTGGGGTTATATTACTGTATACAGCACTGGGGGTTATATTACTGTATACAGCACTGGGGGGTTATAACAGTATACAACACTGGGGGGTTATTACTGTATACAGCGCTGGGTTTTTTTTTACTGTATACAGCGTTTGGGGCTTATTACTGTATTCCGCACAGGGGGTTATTATATTACTGTATACAGCATTGGGGGGGTATTACTGTATACAGCAATGGGGGTTATCACTGTCACTGTCTAGGGTTATGCTCAAGGAAATATTTTTTTTTTTCATGGGACCGTAATAATTGTATGGATGCAGTATGAGACAGTGTTCTTGAATTTATTATTATTGAAGCAACTGGGGTTATATTTACAGTGTAGTTCTAGTAAAAAGTGGTAAACGTGGGTCAATCCCCATAGCAACCAGTGGAATGTTCTATTTTATCTGCATAATTTTAAAATAATACAAGGCCCCAGGACTGCTCCACATATATCTGTAAGCAGTAATGTATATAGGGGGTCCCATCTTCGGCTTGACCACCTTCTCTACCCCCCCCCCATGTTGGACAATAAGGGGAGAGGAGCCCCGCACTTAGCTGGCAGAGACCTCCGTGCTCCCCCTGGTGGCAGATGGCGAAACTGTCACGTCAAAGCTTAAAAATGACAAATGGGGTTACATCTAATCAGCACGATAGACACAATATTCACTCTAACGCTTGTACCGTAATTATATGCATAAACGGAATCGTCAACCTGATACTGATGCCGTTATGCTGTATGGCACGGAGAGGATTTTTTTATTTTTTAAACAAAAACTACATGAAAATTGGTGCAAGGGACGCAGAACTTTCCATTAATAGATTTACTCTCTGGTGCTGAAAAATGTTAATGGAAAACAAAGTTTACCCACTGGTGCCATCAAAGTTTTGATTTGTATTTTTCTTCGTTATTACTCGAGACATTTTATATATTGACCTCCGATAGTCCTGCTGATTGGATCTTTCTCTTGGTTGCTCACATTATAGCCCACTGAATAACCCGCAAAGCACTGAAGAAGCAAGAAGGTAGTACATGATGAAACATTTAGGGATGAGTGAAATGTCCTATGATAGACTGATGCCTTACATATAGACAGATTTTATAATAGGGATTATTTTAGAAGAATATGGAATTTTATTAAAATTACTTTAATTAGAATATCTTGGAATACGATAGATGAATATTTCATGAGTAATGCACGACATCATTATTAATTGGCAGTTATTGAAGTCTCCGGGGATTCATTTGGGAACCCTGGACGTTCTGTTCATAACGGATAAGGCACTTTTGTCACCGGCAGCACCGGCTGCCACTTATCCTGACTTCTGCTGCCTTTATGTGAGTTCCATCAGATGATACGTAGTAACCGCACGATGAAACCAAAGATACCAACTCACAGCAGGATAAGTATCAGATGCATTCCTACATGTATGTGTTTGGTACTTCATACAAAACACATGATCCGTGCAGGGGGTGGGTCGGTTCTATAGCTCGTGTCCGGTGTTATCATTCGTTACATGATCTTTTTGAAAATGTATTCAGATTTCTATGAATTCTTCAAGAATTGACATCCCTGGTAAGAAATGTTACCCAAAGTTCTTCAATTCCCCATCTAATTAGTCCAGAAAAGGGTTGGAGCGCGGGCTGCAGGAAGGGGGTGAGGCTGGTTAAAATGGAAAGAGATAAATGAAGTGGGCGGCGTTAAAAGAACAATTTTGTTTAAAGGGGTGTGGTTAGAGGTGTGGCCAGGGGCAGGGCATTGCAAAGACTTTTTTTTATGACATTGTGACCGGTCCACTAGACACATGCCTTAAAACAAAAGTGACCCTTTTCCGGCCATTTGAAACATTGGGATGCATACAAAATGGTAAAACACTGTGAAGTCACCTGTATTCAAGCAGGGGTGCCAGCTGTGATATAGCAGTGAGAAAAGCACCAATATCATTAAATTAGAGAAGAATATGAATGAGTCAGCTCCAGACCGTGCGACCCCGAGATTCTGCCCAATGACTCAGAGACTCAGAAAATGGGTTTAAAACCCCGAGATGAGGAGGCCATCCTTGCCAGTTCCTGGATATGAAAATGCCTTATCGTCAATGCCACAGATTCTATTCCTTCCAACGTGTCAGCTCTACCCATCTTTCGATTTGTTTGCTATGGGATTTAAGTAAACATTTGAGAATTAATGACTGTTCAGCCGCACGGACCAAGCTGTAGGACAGAAGTGAAAGCTTCATTGCAGCCATAGACAAGATGCAGAGCTACAGCCCGGTGTCAAAATGACCTTGGGCATTAATGTGATTCCAAATACACTCGATATATTTGCGACATGCCCCTCTTTCCTCCCCTGATGTCCTTCTTTGACACTCCAATCCCTCTGCCTTTCCCCGGATGCCCCTCTTTTCTAGGAGTTCAGAAAATAAAAACAACAGGAAATTGTTTCAGAAATTGAATTAGTTAAATTAAACACATTATTCTAATGAATGTTTTTCTCAATTACATCAAAATGTGACAAAGCCTTGGCTCCCAGCCTCTCCTCTAAACCCACCTCGTACAACGTAAGGACTCTAATCCTGCCATATGAAACACTGAGAGGTATAAAAGATGATAAAAGACTGTGAAACCCCAAAGGGTCAGAAAAGAACCCAAAACTAAATAACTAAACTAATAATATTTTATCTAACTTTGAAACCCCTAACCCTGCTATAGCTCAGGGGTCCCAGGAGCTCCTTCACTGTAACGCTAATAAGATGTTTCCCTACTTATAAAAAATCTAGGACAAAAGATCTTAATGCAATATGGGGGGGGGGGTCACATTCTGAAATTAGGGTAATTAAGCCTCGGCGCTGATGCCAAAATAGTGATTCATGGTTCTAAAATATTTTATTTGGTCCAAATCACTGCCAAATCGAAATCACTGGGGTGTATATTTGTAATTAACGGGTGGAAAATGAATAAATACTCCGCCTTTTATAACAAATAACCAGATGAACATTTTTTAACAATGGTCCTGTACCTCTCCTGCAAGCGATAAGTAACAGAAAGCCGGTCACTCTCTGCGGGATCCAAATCCCCGCATCTACAGGTGCAACCAATAAGCCACCTTAAAGGTGCTGTTCCACTGCTTTCCTAAATACTTAAATTATTATGGACTCCTCTTGTATACATATACCCTGTCTGGCCCTGGACGGTGACCAAGCTATTGAGAGGGTGGCCCTGCCTCCCACTCCACCCACTTCTGGATCAGCCCTGCCCCTCCTCAACTCTTGCCACACCCATCAACACAAATGTCCCAATGTGGACACCTGAAATGTTGGGGGTAAACTTCTAGGGCACCGCACTGCACATTCCTGTATTTATAGGGCAGATGCTGCATGGATCAGTACTAAATCCTTCTTTTTTTGTTTCAAGAACACAAAGTATTCTGTCTAATGATCACTTTGCGACTACCAGGAACTCGAAATAT
Organism: Spea bombifrons; assembly: GCF_027358695.1. Taxonomy (NCBI): domain Eukaryota; kingdom Metazoa; phylum Chordata; class Amphibia; order Anura; family Pelobatidae; genus Spea; species Spea bombifrons. The sequence goes on along the minus strand of NC_071091.1, from coordinate 5,971,503 downwards.
ATTCCCGGTTTGGCTCAGGCCTTCAATGGTTTCCAGGAAAGCGTCTTTCTATAATGACTTCTATTTTGGTTCTTTTACTATGAAATAAATCTCCCGGCTATAATATCCGCAGCCTGTCTCTAAAGCGGAAGGAGCTCTTTATATTCTGTGATTCACTTTGACTCAATGTTTAAAGTCGGTAAACTGTGCCCTCTGCTGGCGGAACTCGGCGAAGCTTCTGATTTCGGAATTATGATACAATGTCGCATCACGCAATTAAAAAAACCCAGCAAATGGTTTAAAGTACGTAATCTCATTGATTCACCTATGCATTATACAGGGCCCCTTTAGATAGGCCGCACAAAGGCTGACACATAGGTAGACCAGAAGTGGATTCTAAACAGCCATTTGACTATAATGCCCATCATCTCCTGTTTCTCTATAACTACCATCATCCTAAGCCATCGCTGAACTCGGAGTCAGACTGAGGGCAATACAGATATTAACGCGTTTTAATCTTTTGAAGTTTATGGTGTTAATAATCCCCCCAGCGAGTCTGTTTCATTAATATTTTAGTTCCTTTCCCTTTGAAGATGTTGAATTTTTTGAAATTCTCAAAAACACACACATTCCTTTAATGATCATTTGTGATCTAAAGCGGAAACTAAATCAAAAAGCCCATGTAACCATACAGATGTCAGGAATAATATACGGATCCCTTTCATCAATTATTCCCTGCTTTCCTCAAACTTACCTACCAATTAGTTTCATTGTCATTAAACAGCCTCAGATACCCCAAGTCACTCATCAATATTGCAGGACTGCATTACATGCTGCGATGACCTTTTGACCTTTTTACCCACCCTTTCCAAGGACCGACAGGCAGCCTTCAAAAAGCTCACCTCCCAGAGATAACCGTCCTTGTGTGAGGGGGCGTGTCCTTCTAGGAACAAGATGGAGCCGTACACGTAAGGTTATTCCAAAATAGTTAAATAAACATATATTTTAGAATAGCCATTAACTTGACAACACCATATATTTACAAAAATTTTAAAAAAAAAACATAAAAACTTTTTATAACATTTTATTTCCATATAAAACATTTCCATATCTATCTATTACTAGCAAAAATAAACAAGGTAAAGAAAAAAGAAAATGATAACTTTTCAGAAATGTGTGATTTCGCTCGCTGTCATGAGATATATTGGAATGTAAAATCTATCTTTGGGACTTTACAGAGGTATATACAGAACGTATATATATATATATATATATATATATACACACACACATGTTTATGTAAAGGTTAAGGAGTCTGTCTCTGTCAATCAAGGGTTTTCATTACAAAATTAGGTCGAAAAAGTATTTTTTTTAAGTAATTAACTCTTTATACAAAGCATGGCAGTTTCTGGTCAGGCTTTTCACGATTGCCCCTGTTTCTCTGTAGTGTTGGTAATGTATTGGGGTAATTAAATAGCACATTATGTGCTGACTGGGGGCAGCCATTATCAACCAGAGGCCTTAATCACTTATACTCTTCATTATTCTACATCTGTCTCCAGTAATGGGGTTTGATGCACATTTGCATTTAATATCTGCTTCATACAGAAATTGGTTTTCATCACAAACATGCTGTCGCTGTTATCATTGTAGTCTGCTTGTCATTAAATAATTATAACAAATCTACACACGCATGCATTAGCTGATTATCTCTCTGGTGTGATAAATGGTATATATATATATATATATATATATATATATATATACTGCAGTATATAAACTAGACAACAGTTCTAGCATAATATAATGTTTTCAGGCAGCTGCATACTAGTTCTCGCTCTGTTATCTGACCCCAATCTACTGGACAAACACCTTGACTACTTATCATATTGTCTTGAGGTAAATAATAGAATGGCTCGTGTTAACCACCCTGTCGGACTCTCTGACTAATGAAAGTCTATGGAGGCACAGACTTCATTAGCATTGCCATAAAGCATCAGCTTGGTGTGGGCAGGAAAATCACCCAAAATATCACATGATTGACAACAATGGCGCCTCCAGATCTGCAGATAAAGGGAGTTTATTGAGACAACCAATAACTCAAAACCAAGTTTTTGTTATTGATAACCTACAGTACTGTATGTAGCGCTGACTGTATGCTCAATGACAAAAATGTGTTTTCTTCTATGGGCTGTCAAAATTCATACAGGGCAAGAAGAGAAAAACCTGGATGGAAATGATGCCAAGCGCCCTCCTGTGGCCAAATGAGGGACTGCATTCAAAACGTGTGGAGTAATAGAAATTCTGCCCCCTTCACAAGCCTGCTGCTGGTTATGAATGATGTGCAGTTCACTGTATAAATAATATAAATAGTTTAAAAACAATAATAAAACTAATATACACAATACTCTCACTGACTAACACATGTCTATCTGCTCATTGCCTGGAATTTTTTAAGCCAGATATTGGCCTCAGGCCTGATTTGCTTTAATAAATCCCACGTTCTGTGATGTAGCCCTGAGGGTTATCATAACAGAGGAAATATTCCACTATAAGGTAGTGCGGGCAGAATTATAATGTAAATTATGGTGAATCTCCCATTTCATTAAAGAGACACCACAGCCATCATATACCCTTTAATGCATATATTAACTGAGCGGCCCCTATCCATTTTCAAGTGGTCCTTCTGACAAAAGGATAGGGGAATTCTGCAGAATCCTCTCATATGCTTTTGACCCTTTTCTGCAGGAATTCTGGGGGGTCTAAGGGTCTAAGGGCTGCCTTTAAATGCAGTATTATCACCGTAGTAGTAGCCACAAAAAGTAGTAGCCACAATTTTCCTAAAAAGCCCCACTCCCAACCACATCGCCTTAAAAATCTGCCCCACGTTAGGCCGGTTAAAACAGTAGAAGGCAGGTAATCTTTCCAGAATTATTTGACAAACATTTGATATAAAACAACAAATATTTATCCCAACTGGATCCTGCGTGCCAAAAGCAACAGCAAACAATTTGCACCATCATTTGGGGCCAATCTTCCCAGAGGAGCAGACATTCGGAATAAAGAATGCCTTACAAACCACAGAAAAGAGACAAAAGGGTCTACCAAGTAAATGACATCAGGAGGGGGCAGATACTTGCCATTTATCCTAATCCCTTTTAGCTGGGTGAAAATTCCAACGTGTAAAGGCTGGAAAAACTGCCTAAGGTCAAAAAAAGCAATTTCCACAGAAAGGCTAAAACGCCATAAAAAACGCCAAAACGCAGGAAAACGCAGGTAAATGCAGCGGCAGTTTTCTTGGCGTTTTTCCTGGCGTTTTTCATCAAGAAAGAAACGCAGGACAAAAACCCAAGTGGAAACCTAGCCTAAAGGAACAGCCGTGAAGAATTTCAATGTTAATATAAATGGGAAAAAATAAGGATATTCTTAAATAAAAAGATAAAATAATTTTTATTAAAATATAGAAAAATATAATAGTGTGAAAATAATAATAAATTGCATGTTTAGTGATACGTGACTACGAAAGAAAAATTATTAAAAACACGTCTGAGATTTTAACCGCTCTGTGGCGGAGATTTAAGCAAATAGCGTAGCCTGTAATCCTAAACAGGGTATATAGATACATGTCCTCTGCAGAAAAATAGTTCCAGATAAGTAGGGGTTAAACTGGGTAACCCTCCAATAAGGAGTGAATAGGTATAGCTGTAATGCCTGCAGCGTCAGCCTAGCGTTATGTCCAGGGGGTGGTGCTAGGGGTCCAGGGGGCCTAGCGCTATATCCAGGGAGTGATGCTAGGGGTCCGGGGGGGCTAGCGCTATGTCCAGGGAGTGGTGCTAGGGGTCCGGGGGGGCCTAGCGCTATTTCAAGGAGGTTGGTTCTAGGGGTCTGGGGGGCCTAGCGCTATATCCAGGGAGTGATGCTAAGGGTCCGGGGGGCCTAGCGCTATGTCCAGGGAGTGATGCTAGGGGTCCGGGGGGCCTAGCGGTATGTCCGACGGGAAGCCGATGGTAGGGGCCCGGATGGCAGCCCTGGTCATGATTGAGAACATTTGCCAAGATGGGACCCCCGCCTCTGCATCCTTTACAGACAAGCAGCTCCCAATTCTGGCTTTGCCCACCCAGAAGAGCCATCAGTTCTGATAATCAGCTCCAGGATATAAATCCAGTTGGCGGGAATGGCTTGGTTAATTCGGGACTATTGGAAGCTATGGATTACAAAAGTTGCAGTTTCAGGGGTTTCATACCCTTGAAAAGATAATGAAGATCCTGACGTAACGCCGGCGGATAATCGTTCCTGCAGACAGTGGAAATACTCCAGTAACCATGTGCCGCCCGGCCTGATTCCCTCCGTAACGCGGTTCGTGTCCTTGCGCGTTCCTCCTAACTATTTATAGGTCAGATGGAAGCCTAGAGGCTATTACAATTCAATTTAATCTTCCGTGGCAATCGCTTTACAGAAAGGACTTAGTGACAGGTGTTGGGTAAGTGGCCACGGAATGAATCAAAAGATCAAAGGCTCATGCAACATTCATGAAACGAATCAAATATTAACCGACACGGACAGAAGACCCCGCGGGGGAAATTGTATAAAACAATAAAATAATAATAATAAAAAAAAATGATAAGAAATTCTCATTCGATAGAAAAGAGCCCATTATTTATATATGTACACGTTTCCATGTTCTACGGCCACGGTGACATGTCGCGCATGGAACGTCTGCAATGTGACACTCGCCTCGTTGCATTAAACAGCAAGCGTGGACCAGAAGCCCCCAAAACCCTGAATGGCAGCGCAGACGGATGTGAAATTCCCCTACGACGAAATGCATGAGCGGCTAAATAGGATTCTTAATGTCTACGTTCCATTAAAGAACATCCATACATCTATATTCACGAGCTGTGTGACCTCATTATAGATATTTTATGACTCATCCCAGAGGAACCGACGCACGAGTTTTGAGCAATAAATAGCTATATGGTTTTGATTCAGTTCTTTGCATTTTAATTTGTGTGTTTGTTCCAGATATTGTTTTTTTGGCCACGTACGTCACCAAACATGCGCATTAATGACATTTCTGTCCGATATCTCTTTGCGTGAGTATTTGGGAGTCCCCGTTTTATGCCGATTGATTCATGGGGTTTCAGGACAGGAAAATGATTTGGTAATTGTGATCGGGCCAAATTCTCCAAACCACCCTCGCCGCTTGCCGAGCCATAGGGGGTCCCGATAAATTCATTTATTTTTGGGAAATGCTGGGAAGGCCACGGTTCCCTTCTAAAGAGCCGTATATTAAAAGAGCAGTTGCTTTTGAGTAATAAACATCAGGAGGGTTGTGCGAGCACCAGCGCCTGGACTCTCTCAAGAAAACATTTGTTTAAAACTTTACTTTTTATACAAGGTTTGCTCGGTTTAGTGAATCAGGCCCTGACGGGGTTAAGAGTCCCGCACTTCCATGATGTGGCGCCCCTGCTCCATATCGATTCTGATTTCGGAGCTTCTGTGGCACTTTCAGAATCGTTCAAAGCCATGCGATTCCATACGAAGCATTTCATCGTCTGATAATGGACATCAGTGACAGGCTCGCTAAATGATGGTGCTGATTTAGGTTGTGGTTAATAATTCCCTGGGTGATTACTGAGCCTAATACGATTCGTTAAAGGTCTTTAACACTTTAAGTGGTTGACAGGCGAGCTCCTCCACTCAAAGGGTTAAATACCGGCCCCAATACTTAGCAAACTCTCTAATTCACTTAATTACCGTAAACAGGTCCAGTTTTATTTTTGTATTTTTAGAAAAAAAATTGAATACTTTGTATTGTCACAGACCTGACATGTGCGGAGCAAGCCATGATGTAAAACACTCCCTCCCCCTCTCTCTCTCTCCCTCCCCCTCTCTCCCTCCCCTCTCTTCCTCCCTCTCTCTCCCCCCCTCTCTCTCTCCCCCCTCTCTCTCCCTCCCTCTCTCTCCCCCCTCTCTCTCCCCCCTCTCTCTCCCTCCCTCTCTCTCCCCCCTCTCTCTCTCCCTCCCTCTCTCTCCCCCCTCTCTCTCTCCCTCCCTCTCTCTCCCCCCTTTCTTTCTCTCCCTCTCCCTCTCTTTCTCTCTCTCTCTCTCTTTCTCTCTCTCTGTTTGATTATTTACAACAATTGAAATACTGGGATTTACGTGCTTTAAAGTGATTGCACCATTAAGGAGTTAATTTCACGAATGTTGCAATCACTTATGTCAAATCATTCCTCTTTTATTTTGAACTTTACTTTTAATGAGAGACGTTACTTCTCCCGCTGTGAAGTTCTCCACCATGTAGGGGCTCCTCCCTTCCGCCTCAACAGCGTTTAGCAAAGGATTTTAAATGCTATAATCATCAGAGAAATTAATAAAATGCACAAGGTTACAGACAATCGCAAGAAACCCCTTACTCAGCTCGTCCTGCCAGTCGCTGGCAAATATCGAGCTTATTCATCAAAACGACACTCCCCGAGAAACTGGAGAATAAAGAAAAGCGATATTTGATGGGATAATAATTCTGAAGCCGGCGCGTGGAAATGTTTGTGTCCACATAGCATTCCGACGTTATCAATCTTTTACTGACGCACCAAGTTGGGGCTTATGCCTGAGAGAGGGACAAACCCTTTCCGCTGATCAGAGTATTAAGTGTAGTTACAGTAGAGTGTGTTTTATTTATTTACGGAGAGGGTGGTGGATAAGTGGAACAGCTTCCGAGCAGAAGTGGTAACAGAGTATAGGAATTTAATCATGCATGGGATAGACATAGGGCTAAGACAAGGCCAAGGACTAGTTAAGGGTTAAGTCTTTAGAGCAGGCAACGGGCAACTAGATGGGCCGAGTGGGTCTGATCTGCTGGCAGGTCCTGTTTCTATGGATGGTTTGGTAATTAACCCAACTTTAATTCACATTTTCTGTTTTAAAATCCAGTTTGGCCACATTTTTAACCCCAAATACACACCACGAACAGTTAATTAGATCAGGCAATTAGCCCACGTAATCATGTGAGAGCATAACATTACGGGCTGCCCCGGTATAATATACAGTTACGTCTGTGAGATTTTCAGACTATGGGCTGGCGAGGCTTTTATCTTTTTGATTAAATAATCTTTCCATCTGCTGCCGGTAACGTTTTTCTCCGATCAGTTTATATGCGGAACGTGCCATACAGAGTGCCGCCCGCGGCCAAGGTCACAGACCACAAGGACACGTTTTGAACCGATTTGGCATGACTGTCCTCAATCCGGGCGATGATGCAAATAACCCATGCGCAGCCCCGTGGATCAGGCTCTGTGAATATCTGAGCGAGGCTGATATCATATGCAGCATATATATTATATTTATTTATTAAACAGAACTTACTAGCCAGCAGACCCAGCAATTCAGGCGGCATTGTTAGAGGTGCTGTTAGGACGCGGCTTTATTGACACTTTTTATGTGGCTTCGTGGCCAGGTAATTATGGTTTTACCTAAAAGCAAAATATATCTTACTTCCAACATTTCATTTCTAAACCATATTGTGACGTTTAAAGGAGAATTCCCACAGAAAAATATTCTTCCCCCAGCGCTGTATACAGTAATATAACCCCCAGCGCTGTATACAGTAATATAACCCCCAGCGCTGTATACAGTAATAACCCCCCAGCGCTGTATACAGTGATATAACCCCCAGCTCTGTATACAGTAATATAACCCCCTGCGCTGTATACAGTAATATAACCCCCAGCGCTGTATCCAGTAATATAACCCCCAGCTCTGTATACAGTAATATAACCCCCAGCTCTGTATACAGTAATATAACCCCCAGCACTGTATACAGTAATATAACCCCCAGCGCTGTATACAGTAATAACCCCCAGCGCTGTATACAGTAATATAACCCCCAGTGCTGTATACAGTTATATACCCCCCCAGCGCTGTATACAGTAATATAACCCCCAGCGCTGTATACAGTTATATACCCCCCCAGCGCTGTATACAGTTATATACCCCCCCAGCGCTGTATACAGTAATATAACCCCCAGCGCTGTATACAGTAATATAACCCCCAGCGCTGTATACAGTAATAACCCCAGCGCTGTATACAGTAATATAACCCCCCAGCGCTGTATACAGTAATAACCCCAGCGCTGTATACAGTAATATAACCCCCAGCGCTGTATACAGTAATATAACCCCCAGCGCTGTATACAGTAATATAACCCCCAGCGCTGTATACAGTAATAACCCCCAGCGCTGTATACAGTAATATAACCCCCAGCACTGTATACAGTAATAACCCCCAGCGCTGTATACAGTAATATAACCCCCAGTAATACTAAGTGAGTTGTATTAAAACTAGAACTATTTTAAAAAATGAAACATCAAAATATTTTTCAAAACACATTTTTAATCTGATACTGGTTAAACATATTTGTGGCAGTTCCATAGTGTAGAGCGCAGTAATACCCACCGAGCATTGTGAGCTCCAACAGAAAGTGGGCATCAGGGGAGGAAATAGGGACACTGGGATTTAAAGTCCAAAGAGGGGCTGCCCCTCAGAAGGTGAGATCAGTTGGAGATACTTGTACTTAGGTGAGAGAATGCATTAAACCGTAACAATGTATTGTCTGATATCACAAAGTCACGACAACCCAACAATGGCCAGTCAGGAGCAAACACTGGCACTCGGGTGACCACATCAGCCGTGTCTTCCAGGACCCATATAATATTTGACATATTACTGACCAGCCCAGATAAAGTGCTGCCCTGCAGTATGGAGGATGTATAACGGACTAATTGGCCCCCTTCCATGAGTCCACACATCCCCCATACTGCAGGGCAGCATTTTATCAGGGGTGGTCAGTAATAAGTAAAATATTATATGTGTCTTGGAAGACATGGCCGACGTGGTCACCCCAGTTGGCACGGTTTGGCTGTTTTTGCAGAATGTCCAGACAGTCAGCACTCCGTCATAATACTGAAGTGTGATTGAGAGACTGGAGAAAAGTGACTGATTGTAATGATTCCTTAAAATAAAACGGCTGGGACGACAAAAAAAAAGGCAATTCAACAGCAATCTAGAACCAGCTGCGTGCGATTCAATTCAAACCATCTTGGAAGTTGTCTAAAAAACTGCAAGTTTGACTAAAACTAATGTGAGCTCCGCCACTCCTGGAGAAGTCATCAGACATGACTCCTGTCGCTTGTAATGAGCAAATTAAAGGAACAAGCCGGATAAATGGTCACGCTACTGTCATTGACAAAAAGTGCCAGAAACCACAGAGAAGTGCCGTCAACCTCTGGAAAAGGCCGGTGCAAATAAAATATCAAGGTCATTTATTTAGGAAAAGTAAAGCTGCACATACCCTGTAAAGCTTACTGTTTGTAGGATTTCCTGCAGGTTAAAGAAAATTATTACCAGGCAACACTGTGACACTTCGCCCAAAATCAATTCAATGGACACGTTTTTATTGACTGCTTTAAATGATTAATATCATTCTTTTATTTATTTGTGAATCCTCGACTGTAAAGGTGGAATTAGAAAGACGCCGTCCGTCTCCTCCAGGTTTATGATCTAAGTGGTTACAGAAGGCTTGAGGAGGTATTTAAGTTTACGACCTACTTCTTGCCGTTGTCTCCGCTGAGCACTACAATATGATCTCATATCCCAGCATTTCTCGGAAGAAGGCATCAGGTAAATAAGTATCCTACCCCCTAACCATCCTTAATGGAACAGTCCCAATTTTCGGGCTGTCCCACTAAACTGCCCCACCTTTGCCTCACTGGCCCAACCAGCTGTGAACTAAACTGAGGTTTTAGCAACACAGACCCCAAAAAACAAGCTCCAGCTTTGTGAAGCTCTGAAGTTGTGAAGATATGATGTCATATCATAGCATTCTCCTTCGATGCATCACAAAGTGGTAAATACAAGGTCCTGCCTCCAATGCCACTCACCTCTAACCACCCCACCTGCCTACCTACGCCTCTCAACGGGGATATCCCACCTGAAATGCTGGGGCAAATAAAGTAAGGGGCCTGTGATGGACCTTCATCGTGAAACTGGGACGGCTACAAGAGAGATCTCCAAAAATAGTCTATTGAGCACTGGGCAACGTGTCTCTGGTTCGGTGGCAGAGGGGCTTTTATCCCTTCGCCTGTTCCCTAGACCTATGGCTTGTTGGCCTAGGCCAGCATACGCCACTGAGGAGGGTTACATTGTTCTAGAATGAAAGCTATAGAGGAAACATATAGGGCTAGTATTTCTGGTCCAGGTTTTAAGTTGAGCTGAAGTCAGGTCATTTAATTTAACCTGCTATATCAGATTGGGTTAAAAGTGTGTAATAAGAGTAAAAAGAGCAAGACCCTTTCAAACAGCTAAAGAAATGTCATAGAATAGATCGCTACCGTTTTAAATACCCAACCATTGTTCAAGCAAGGTTTTTTCTCATGAAAGCAGACGAGAGATCACAGACTTAAGACTGCCAGCTCCGTTATTAAAAAGTGTAATTATTTATTTCAAAGAGCGTTTCCTGGCTAATTGGATAAAGCTGAGCTGCGAATGCGTCGGAAGACGTAAATGCTCTTAAATTTCTTGTCGCCAAAAAATAATTTGCACGGCAAATCTACTTTTCTCCGTTTGCTTCTGAGGCCTGCATTATCAAACGAAGATTCCCAAGACATCTGTTTGTACCGACAAACTATAAATACGCTCCAGGCTAAATGAGAAAGAAAAAAAAATATGTAGCCATTAATAAAGAATACCGGATCTTCCCTTTATCACAGTGACCCCTACAGCGAAGAGAGAAGAAGAGCCAAACAATTGGATCTAAGTTATCACCGACCTCGGGGAATCCACTTTGAGGGGTACTCTTAATCGAAGGTAAATATTATTATAGAATTGTTTTGATTCTTTTTGAGCTGGCGGGGAAAATGTCTAAAAAAAAATATATAAAATCCATTAATTAAATTCACCTAAACCCAAAATATTATAAAAACAGTCTTTTTCCCCATAATGACAAAAACATTTAATTGAAAAAAATAAAAGAAGTTGACTTGTATTTAATAACAGGAAGAGTTTTATAGGGTTTAGGATTAGATGTCTTAAAACTTCTTATTATCTGCTTATACAAACACACGTACGCGCACACACACGCACACAGACACGCACACACACATTTTTATTCTTTTCGGCAAATAAAGACCATAACCCGTTTGTAAAATAACAGTTTCTCTATACAAACTGTATTTACTTCTAACCAAACGAGACAATACCCAGATTCCATGTTTCTCATTTATACAGAATGCATAATATTTTTCCACTTCTTGAAGTCAGAATCATTTGTCATCTGGAGACGACCGTCATGTGCTAGCTGCAGTACGAAAACAAATCCGCACTACAAATGTGTTATTATTTTCCTTAACCTCATCCCCGCTGGATTTGGTTCTCACGGCATGTTACCGCAGGCCTTCCAACCAGGAGTAACGAGGTTAATTGTGACTTCTAGGTGTCTATCCTTCATCGCCGGCCCTAAACAGGGTGAGTCTTGGATGAGTCATTGGTTTCTACGGCAATATGCAAATAACTCTTTGAAATGTCTAACACATCCACGAGGTAAGGCACATCGGGATTAGTTAGCATTGAATATATTAAAATAATTGATTTTCTAAAAATTCCTTTTGCAGATCCGAATCAGAGCCTGCGAAAAGTTTCTCCCCAACCGCCCCCCGCCCCCACTCCTCTCCCATCAAAGTGTTTCATCAATAAAGAATGGCAATTATTTCCTGGCAATGCAGAGGTTAAACGCCAAAGTTACATCATGATCATCCCCCATCAGCTCATAATCGATGAAGTTCACATTAAAAGATGCAATGAGCCAGATGCACGAAAATGCCAGCAATTTGGAACATGACTTCCAGAAACCCCCGAAGCGCTGAATTAATCATTTACAAATCGCTATCGATGGCATTTAGGAAAGGGGTAGGGGGGGTTTGGACCACTGGGGGTGCCAGACACACAGATCATGAGAAGGAACACAGACAACACTTCGGAAAAAGGGGAAGGGAGCTGTGATTGTTATATGGTTGGGATAATAAGAAGGCGTCTTACATCTTCCTCTTCACAGTCGATCCGGGGCTGGTACTGATAACCGGCTCGGACTTCTTGCAGTGGGCGTGAGGTCTTCACGGCATTGTCTTCTTCAGCGCTCTGACCACCCAAGAGATGACTTGCTTCAGGTGGATTAGGAAAGGACCTGGACGTGTTTATTTTCCCGGTGAGTCTCTGATAGAGCGAAGCCATGGATCAGTCGTTACAGCCAACAAGTAAATCAAGAAGATGGTCTTGTCGCCTCTTTTTTTTATTGGCAATCAGCTCAAAGTGAAGGTTGGAAAAAAAAAATAGCATTAAAGAGGCAAATAAACAGGCCCCATAAATGTTACACCAGTAAGAAAGATAAAAAAATATGTATTTCTATAAAACGATCCAACATAGACCTTTTATGATGGCAACTAGCATTTAATGGCAAGCAGACCACTTGGCGTGGATCTTTCCAATCACTCCTCAGCCTGGGGCATCCGATCAGTTGGCTGTAGAGGCTTCGTGCCAACAGTCCATAGAGGCAGAGAGTGAGAGGACTCTCAAAGAGTCAACACAAATTCAAAGCACGTTGCCGTTTCCCTTCTCCCTTTGTGTATACGGGAAGAGGGAGGAGGGGGAGGCTTCGCGAGTATTTTCCGGCTAGATTTTCACTAATCTCGAAGAGCAACAGCCACCTGATTGAAATGAAGCCGTGGAGTGCAGGAGAGAGGAGGACGGCGAGGAGGGAGCGAGGCTGAGAGACAGGAGGAGATGGGTGGGAGAGAGGCGTTCCTGAGAGCCCTTGCAGAAGAGATACGTGGCCAGCCGCTCTCCGTGGTGCTGAAATGGATTTGCTTCTCCTCGCTGCATGCCGAGCGCTGGTTAATATCTCCCGCCTGGCCGGGGAGGAAGAAACATACAAACATGTTGGGAACAATGTGACAGCAGCTGTATTTACTTTAACCTTTTACGCTACGGCTTAGGCTGCCTTTTTTTTGTTTTCTCTTTTGTCATTTTTTTAAAAAAAAAATAATAAATATATTTAAAGGATATATACATATTTAAAATGTTGGTTTCAGAGAGATGTGATGTATCGTGGAAAAAGTAACCTTTTTTGTATCTATTAAGTAATAAATTGCATTATTTCACTACTGAGCCTTTGCAACTTGTGAAACACTTCCATCCCGTACTGAAAGGGTTAAGACTCATGACTTAATAATGCCACGTTCCCCTATGGAGTCAGTTTGAAGACATGAGGACCGGGGATCCAAAGGTTAAAAAGCTATCAATATATTCTATGTTCTGTGTTATAAATGTAAAGGTCTCTCCCCTTCATCTTCTATGCGGACAGTGACCAATGAAGACCCGGAGCAGCTGTTTATACGATGGCCCATCTATAAATTTAAATGAAACAAAGTTTATTACTAGTATCACATTAAGAATAAGATTTCAAAAATATATTGCACTGATTTATTTTTTTAAAGTTCTAGTTTTACATAATATGCTTTCATATCAGCCTTACAGAATACAGACTTCATTAGCATCGCCATAAAGCATCAGCTCAGTGTGGTGTTTGAGCCGGGAAAGTCACCCAAAATATCACATGACTGACAGCAACGGCGGCTCCAGGTCTGCAGATAAAGGGAGTTTATTGGGACAAAATGAGATAAAAACCAAGTTTTAGTCACCGTCCGACGTTACTGTATACAGCGCTGGGGGGGTATATTACTGTATACAGCGCTGGGGGGGTTATATTACTGTATACAGCGCTGGGGGGTTATTACTGTATACAGCGCTGCGGGTTATATTACTGTATACAGCGCTGGGGGTATATAACTGTATACAGTGCTGGGGGGTTATATTACTGTATACAGCGCTGGGGGTTATATTACTGTATACAGCGCTGGGGGTTATATTACTGTATACAACGCTGGGGATTATATTACTGTATACAGCACTGGGGGGGTTATATTACTGTATACAGCGCTGGGGATTATATTACTGTATACAGCGCTGGGGGGGTTATATTACTGTATACAGCGCTGGGGGTTATATTACTGTATACAGCACTGGGGGTTATATTACTGTATACAGCGCTGGGGGTTATATTACTGTATACAGCACTGGGGGTTATATTACTGTATACAGCTCTGGGGGTTATATTACTGTATACAGTGCTGGGGGGTTATATTACTGTATACAGCGCTGGGGGTTATATTACTGTATACAGCGCTGGGGGTTATATTACTGTATACAGCGCTGGGGGTTATATTACTGTATACAGCGCTGGGGGTTATATTACTGTATACAGCGCTGGGGGTTATATTACTGTATACAGCACTGGGGGTTATATTACTGTATACAGCGCTGGGGGTTATATTACTGTATACAGCACTGGGGGTTATGCTGAAGGAGACATTTTTTTTCCATAGGACTTTTCATTTAACTCAGGGAATAATATCATTGGGGTTATAAATAATATTTTTGGGGTTATGCTGTGTTGGACTTGACCTCATACATGTTAATATGACGACAATTTCTCCAAAATAAAAATATTTTGAGAGTTAAGTATAAAAAGATTGTGCAGAAAAGTTTTAAGTTATCCTATTGCCATAGCAACCAATCCTGGTAACTGAGCCATTTCATCCGTTGCTATGGTGATAAGACTGCTTTTCACACTTTTTATGCATCATTCTCATTGTCTTATTCGTAATGGATGGTATTCTAAAATAGTTAAAACAATTAAGAATTAACTGTCTTAGCGCCAGCAGAGTCATCAAGAAATTGCAGAGCTCGGGGCCAGCCGATTAACTCTTTTTTCCCCAGGTCCATTTCCTCAACCTCTGTTAAGGAGAATCCTACTAATCACTCCTGAATTAATTACACCTAATGGTCATTTCTACAATAACATCACCTCCAGAAATAAAATCCGCATTAAAGTAAATGTTCCCTCTCGGCTGAATCTAGTAATTAAATGGTTAAGAAAGATCTCATTATAAAAATGAGACTGGATTCGGCATACAGATCAGACCCATTCGGCCCCCGTCTAGTCGCCGGTTTCTCCTGCAGTAAAGCCTCTAACCTTAATCAGTCGTTGGTCTCATCTTAGATTCAAGAGCTGTATGTCTATCCCATGCCCGTTTACATTCCCTTATTGTATTAACCTCTACCACTTCTGCTGGGAGGCAGTTCCGCCCTTTTAGTACAGTAAAGGTGCCACTGCACACTCTTACTGTATTTTCTGCTAGCCAGCTCCAAAGCCGGCTCACGTGAGAATTCCAGGGTGTCTAACGAGCCAAAAAGTGGCATAAAACTGGACCATGGAAGGGGGTGGTGTGCTGGAGCTGCAGCTTCTCCTAAAGCGAAGTACTTATAGTTTTTCATACGGGTTAAAAAATGCAGATCTCGGCATCCACATGATTCAGTATGAAGATCCGCCATAGTTCTGGGGTATTTGGGTATACTTCTAGTATATTAGTTAGTATTCTGCTTCGTATTTAATAATAGGTAGAATGTTACCAGAACGCCCGCACCTTTAATTGGTCTTCACGAGATCACCAGGAACGATAACGGAGAATAAATTGAAAGATACATGTTATTTTGTTTGCATAAACTGTGGTATTTCTGCTTTTCCCATCATCCTTTGCTCTACATTACTTGATGCTAATGGAGTATGACATTTAATTCCAATGCTGCCAAAAGATTTATTAAAGCATGTGTAGGGCATTTATGCCGTCTGTTTAACATATCACACATCAAGCTTTAGAATACACAGCGCTGCTTTGAAACGCGATAGAACACATTATATTCGGCACATACTGCGTTCATGTCATGGAGCGATTATAGAAACGCGCCGGGTCGTTGGTCATTTATGAGCTCGGCGACCTGGGCCAAAAGTAATTCCTATGGATACAGCGATACACTAAGATACGGAGTAAATGTTCTAACCGCATAGATTAGGCTGTGCTATTAGTGGCACGGAAGTCCTGCGGCCACCAGACCCTCCCTTCCAAAGAGCCCATTAACTTTGACTCTGTGACCCTTTTCCTGGTATCCCC
This sequence comes from Spea bombifrons, assembly GCF_027358695.1. Lineage (NCBI taxonomy): Eukaryota > Metazoa > Chordata > Amphibia > Anura > Pelobatidae > Spea > Spea bombifrons. The sequence continues at coordinate 5,955,405 of NC_071091.1, read as the reverse complement.
TTCACCAGGGTTGTCCAACCTGTGGCCCTTCAGCTGCTGCAGGACTACATCTCCCATAATGCTCTTTCAGCCCAGGGGTTGGCAGAGGAGTATGGGAGATGTAGTCCTGCAGCATCTGGAGGGCCGCAGGTTGGACACCCCTGACCTACACCCTTACCTTTTACATGGTAGATGTGAATGCAGACATGGAGTTACCGGACAGGGTCAGCCATTCGATAACAAATGGATCGATGCCGCACAGCACTGAGTACCTGGATGTGAGACCCTTAAACTTACTTAAAATGTTACTTTAATGTAAGGTTTTTGGAACTACCAACATGTGATTGTCAAGATTTGTATTTGTTGTTCTGTTAGGTGTTCGCTCGTTACATAGCTGACATGTAGTCTGCTGAGACAAGGCAGTGGATACGTGGAACAGCTTCCCAGACAAAGTGGTAGAGGCTAATACGATGGTGAATTTAAACACGCATTGGACAGGCTTAAGACATAAAGACCAAGGAGGGTCTAAGGTTTTTCGCTCGTTTAAATATCATATTATTTTAATTCTATTTTGTTTGAGTTCATATCAAACATTACATGATTACATGTATACAATTTCATCTATCGGTCCATCAAAATATCTTTTCATCTACCCACAAGCGCGAGTAGCACGTAAGCCACAGCTAGATTTCATTGTGGCAGTACTACTATTCCACGATTAGCCCTGCAGGCAACTTGGGCTACTGCCTAAGGATCGTGGGTCCTAACTGGGGCTACTGGAAGATTTGTATGGTTATTCTTGGTGACTGTGGCCCTTTACTGTAAGCTCTATGGGGCAGGGACCTCCTTGCCCAATTTATATATATATTACCCCAATGAAAATGTCTGTAGACCACTTTACTTATAGCTGCACTTATCCTGTTCCTTTTATTCTTCCATAAGCTGTAAAAGTACAAATGTTAGCCCTTAATAAATAAAGTGATATATATATATTATATATACACACACTGTATATATATATAAAACACTGTATATATATAACCTTGTCCAGGTGGCATCTCAGTCTAGCTGCGGACATGTCTGCAGGTTAAACCAGGACATTGATCAAGCTGCCCTGTCTCTCGCCCCACGTTGTTGCAGAACACGCAATCTCCATCATGCACATGTACCTAAGGGCCCCGTTTTATATTGTTTGCATGTTCTTATTGCAACAGCCGGCTAGCCTGTCTGGACTGCCCCTACCTGATCGAGACTGCTGGGAGCTATGACACAAAGTTGATATTGTTACCAAAACTTCTATTTATGTATCTAAAGTAATCTGCATAACAACAGCACCGTATAACCCATCATGTTGTGAGAACGCGAGGAGTTAACGCATATTAAGTTAGTGGGATTCGATGACGGTGCGTGCTTGGAGCGAGTTTAATTTCTGCGGAGGGGTCGGAAGCTGTGATATAAAACACACACAGACTCATGCGCGAAGCGGCTCAGCTGTTTCCTTGCAAATGAAAACACACAGAGGGTTCAGCCGTGCCGTTAATAAGTTTTGCTGCAGTGAGACGTGCTTCAGCGCCCCTCGGTGGCCAAACGGGCAAATTGTCCTACGGCAGCATGAAGTGCATTCGGTCTGCAGAATAGAAACGCGCTTGCCGGATGCAGTGTGCCGGGCGCGATAGCGATTCCCCAAACTGGGATAATAAAGCCTCGGTGCCGCTATCATTACAACAGAAATGCAATGTTTAGGCGGACAAAAATGTCTGTAAGCTGCCGGGCTTAGCCAGGGCTTTCCAATAATATGATGTTTCACCGAGAGCCTTTTGAACAGAAAATGTGCAATATTTATTACTCAGCCTATGGCAAATAAAGCGGCGTCTGCATTCAGCTACAGGAGGACCCAGGTAATGCTTGTTAGGAAGGGTTTAAGTAAAAAACAGTCCTTTAAGATTTTAATAGGAAACGGAGGTATGAGACGCTTGAGGCTAAGACACATTTTTGCCTTTTTTTAAAGAAATGTATTTGCAGGATTTAAAGTGATAGCAAATCATCAATACAGGTACTCCTCGGCTTAAAAATGGGGTTCCGTTCAGATGAACCCATCGTAAGTCCAATATATTGTATTATTATAAGTCACATCTGTATAAAAATATAATATTCAGGGATATAAATTTTAAATTATGGGGAGACAGCTTGTTGATCCAAGGAGAGATCTGACAGCCATTCTGGGGTCAAGAAGGATTTTTTTTCCCATAGTTTGGGTTTTTTGCCTTCTTTTGGATCAACAGCAAGAAATTAACAGATATAGGAAAGGCTGAACTTGATGGACGCAGGTCTGTTTTCAGCCTATGTAACTATGTAACTATGTATTGAAACCCCCTGTTTTAATTGCCAAGGTAACTAAACAGTTAATCAGCAAGTTCTAAGATATAAAAATGTACAAATATTTATTATTGATGACATAATTCTTACATATATGATGCCTTATTTTAATATATTTTACTCTTTAAAGGACCTGTCGACATGCTATAGTTCTATATATTAAACCTATGCAATGTTCATTAGACAAGCAATCTACAGGTAACTCCCCAAATCCAAAAAAAAGAATAGAATTTGGGGAAATTCCTAAATTCTATAATTCTACAGCTGACTAATACTATCTTGCAAATCCCAAAACAGTATACGATACAAAAAATATACGACCCACAAATAGAAACATTGTGGAAGAGTTAATTATTTAATGATTGTTTCTACATTTTTCTTTAACTCTTAAATGTCAGCTGCTTTCCAGATGCATAACAGAAAAGGCCAGACAGAATTCTAATAGGGGATCCAACAGAGAGCTTAAATATCACGGCAATTCAAACCAACTAAAATATTAATCACTGATATATCATCGAAACCATATTCATTACTCGTGGGTTATGAAAAGCTCTCATTCCGAATCACCTATAATTCCATTTGTGAATATAGAGAAAATGTCCATAATTGTTAGGAAGTATATGGGGAAAAAATGGAAATGCTGCCCCCGATGTCAATGAAGAAAAAAAATGATACGGCTGCTGCAGAATCTCTTGAGAACCCGAGCTGTCCATCAGAAGTCTACACGAGGACAGCAAGTCCCTAATTGCAGCTTCAAGGAAATAAGAACACAGATGCCTGCTTTGCTGCTTCAAAAGATTTATTGTAGCCAAGCTTTTGGGCATTAGGCTTCAATACCAATTTTCTCTAAAAGAGGTAGTTCTGTTACCTCCAGTAGAACCCTAAAAAAGAATAATAAAAAAAGACAAATAAGAAGTCCTTAAGATTCCTTTTTAACGAAGCATGGGTCCACTTTCCCAGCCTTTGTGCATCGCGGTCGGCTAATATTAAACCATCTGGGGAGCCTACCTGTGCCCAATGGGATGGGGACATTTTATGGAAAAATACCCCATGTGTACTGGTCTTCGTTTTTATGTCCTATGCCTATGGGATGGGGAGGTTATATGGCAAAATACCCCATGTGTACTGGTCTTCCTCTCATGCCCAATGGGATGGGGCGGTTATATGGCAAAATACCCCATGTGTACTGGTCTTCGTCTCATGCCCAATGGGATGGGGAGGTTATATGGCAAAATACCCCATGTGTACTGGTCTTCATCTCATGCCCAATGGGATGGGGAGGTTATATGGCAAAATACCCCATGTGTACTGGTCTTCGTTTCATGTCCTATGCCTATGGGATGGGGAGGTTATATGGCAAAATATCCCATGTGTACTGATCTTCATCTCATCTCATGTGGGGGGGTATATTGAGCCAAGTTATGTCCCACCCCTCCTCCCGTGCCTAGCGAGAAAGGTTGTTTAAAATGTACTTTACAGATTTGCTGGCAGTTATATGAAAATACCAATTAAACACACTTGGCTTTGAAGAGATCCAAAAATCATATAAACAAATATTTCCTGAACGCGATTTTAAGGGTTTTTAATTTTTTTTTGACCTGTTCAACTTTCTGACTTAATTAACAGAAAGTGTTTTGTAGACTAAAGGTTGATTTGCAGATAAAATGATTAAACCGGCATTTTAGGAACTAATTAGAATTTCATCAAGGTTATGAATCACCACCCAATTAACGTGTACAACACGGCCGTGTAAATGAATGTCTGATGCTTTTCATTCATCTGCTCTGGCCACTGACAATTACATATCACTGGTGAAAGTTTCAAAATCCTTCTTTTAGCTGCACACCATCTGCCATAAGGGGTGGCATCAATCCATGTTGATTTTCTGAGTGACAAATGCTCATTAATGTATAATCACATGCAGGAATATCGCCATACGTTTCGATGCGGTTAAAAATAACCCTCATCGTTGTTAGGTAATGACAAAAGTTTTCTTAATAAAATTACCACGCACTTTTACTGGGCTCTCCAAAGACAGGAGAAGCTCCGGCCCCTGGAGTCGGGGTGATTTCATTTATAGTCCATACCTACCAAGTGTCTCTGCTAAGTTTAGCTAATCCTTCTTTCAAAACCCAGACCCTTATGTTGCTCTTATCTAGGAGTTCAGAATGTTTGCTGGGTATGAGGGTATCGCGGTGTTCTACAGTCACAATCATGTGTATCAAAGTAGTAGAATATGCCTATATTCTTACATGACTCTTTTCTCTGTTGCCCCTTAGGCATTTTTCTACATACGACCAACACTTCAGGTGTCCACATCGGGAGGTGTAGCTGGACCTGGGTCGGAGAGAGTGCTCAGAAGTAGGACTCGCCATACCCAGAGATCCACCTCCCGGGGCTGGGCTTCAGAACATCACAAGATGGCCACATGGGCGCTGGAATGGAGGTCTATCCTGCAACAGCGCAGACCGTCATTGATTATACAGCTTCCTGGGCCAGTCAGCAGAAATCAGGGGACCTCCACTACTTGCCTATGTTTACCACTGCCCTCAAAAAGCAGGACTGTGCCCCAAAATCAGCACCGTCCCACAAAAACGCGGGACCATCAGGGCTCCATGGCACATGCCATTAGTACGAGCCCATATTTTGACCACACTGCTTGTCCTACTCTTTACCTATATCCCTGCTATTCTGGTTCCTCTGGTAAAGCATCATCCATACAGTGAGTAGACCGATTAGCAAATGACTCATTTACAATTTTGTATTTTATTTACCACCGACACCCACCCGTGTCACAGAACTATATACTTTTTACCAGAAGCGATGCCCCCCGCATGGTGTATTAGTTATCCTGGATTACAGGGAAGTCACTGAGAGCAGCTTTCAGAAGAATGAATGAATATTATGTTGACACCATGAGTTCTATGCCAGTCGGCATCTCCCTGGATTCAGTATGACAACACAAAAAACACACACTTTAATGTGGGGATCCTACGCAGGGCCAGTTCCAGATCAGCGCCATAGAACGTGCCGCTTGAGAACCTGGAATGCGTCGCATTTCTTGCACAAAGCGCGAGGTTCTGGGATGCAGATTGCAGAAACGTCCAAACATTTTGTCAGTCGATCACTAACTTTAAGCTGCTCTTGAGATATTCCTCGTTCCTCGCTCTCGCCCCCGCACACAGATGATATCTAACAATGTCAGCCAAGTTTCAGTTGGGAAGAAGCACAGGGGCGGTGCGGCCAATCCAGTAAATAAGCCCGTGGGCCGTTCGTTTGTTCTCTGGTAAAAATAAATATCTTTAAATAATAATCTATCCGCTGCTGGAAAGTCATCTGGAGCCTCAATTGATCAGATTTTTTTTGAAAACGTCTTTCAAGGTTGTGGAACATAATGAGAGGTGACAAACACATCATACACAACGTACCGCTGCTTTAACAGACCTCTCGCCTCCCAATAACCAGAAGATTCCAGGTCTGATAAAGAAAAAAAAACTGTCATTTTTAGAAAAAAACTAATTTGGATAAAGAATGTTTTTTTTCTTATTAGAAAAAAATATATCTTTACATATTAAAGGGACAGTATAATGCCCCAGCCTCAACCTAGAATAATGTATATTAAAGTACTTTGTGAGTAGTTTAATATGCATGCTTTAAAAATAGATACGTACCTTTAGGAGAAGCTGCAGCTCCCTGCTTCCTCTGTTGCCTGATGATTCTAAATGGAAGCGTCCTCCAATCACGCAGAAAGAGGTCTTATTAGACCCCTCTGGCCACATTATCCGAGTCAGTGCCAGAGCTGACTGGGGCAGGGGATGTGTTTAGCCGAATCTATCCGCTGCATGGAAGTTAGCGGGGGTGGGGGAGGGGCAGATGCATATGGGGGGATTTTACAGAACCCTTCCATGCATTTGCAAGGGCAGCAGTACCCGTGACTGTATATGTATATACTGTATGTATGTAACAGAGTCAGGGATTCATAATAATAATAAAAATAATAATAATGTATTTCAGCTACATGCTGTTTATTACGCTGTTACTATACAGGGTTACAATTTATATTTGATGTCTTCTGGTATATGGAAACTACAAAAAAAAATGAGTCCAGCCTCCTAAGGGGGAAAAATGTGTCCCGACCCCAATGCTGAAACGGGTTAAATGTATACCGTTTCAGGTTCTGATGAGTAGGGCCGTTCCCCAAACGCAGCACATCACCGAAGCTCTGCTGCAGCCAAAATAAATATTAGATTAGCATCTTGAGGTTAGCGTCTCTCTTTAACAAACCGAGGAAATGTGACCTTCGATAACAATTCTATATTTAATATTTTAGTGCAGGGGAATAAATTATTTATAATATAATTTAAATCACCATGAAGCAGGAGACCTGAGATATAAACTTAACTTAATAATACGCCAATAATAAAAGAAGATTTGTGGTCCTCCTCTGGTTTAATCGTCCTAATGGCTGCTAAATCTGAAAGCCTCTTTTTTTGGGGAGGTTAAATTATAGTCACAAAATTTTTTGTTTTTTTTTTGTTTTTTTTTTGTTTTAATAAAACGTCTTAGACGTGCGCTGAGCTAGAAGCCCCCTTTGGTTTTTATGCTTAGCGGTTGGGAGACGCCACATTCTGCCGTCACTCAGGGGGGATGAGATACTCATAAGTATACCACAGGTCACACATATTCCCATGGAACCACGATGCTTGCGGTAGGGCTTCAGGTGGGTCAACAGGTCGTGTCTTGGGCTTTGTCATAAGTATACCATAGGCCATCTCTGGCACATGTGCGGGCCGGTATATACGGAGCCCTCATACATGCGCAGCAGAGGAACAAGTACACAGCGGACCGGCTCCCAAACTGACAGGTGATAAGTATACTGCCCTATTCTTCACGCTGTAAGGAATGTTATTCCCAACTAACGCTGTCACCCATCCGCTCCCCATCCTGATCGTTTGGGAGCCGGTCCGCTGTGTACTTGTTCCTCTGCTGCGCATGTATGAGGGCTCCGTATATACCGGCCCGCACATGTGCCAGAGATGGCCTATGGTATACTTATGACAAAGCCCAAGACACGACCTGTTGACCCACCTGAAGCCCTACCGCAAGCATCGTGGTTCCATGGGCATACGTGTGACCTGTGATTATGGAGCCCCCTGCCAGCCCAGTTTAATGTCTCAGTATTTTCCAAAAGATTTAGCTGCATTGAGGGGCCTGTAACCCAAAACATTGATGCTTAAATACATAATGTGTATATATACAGTATATATAGTATATACTGGTATATATATATAATAAACAGTAAGAAATGATGTGAACGTAAAATACCTAATAGTGGAAGTCAGCAGACTCTCTGTCATGAATTATTCTCCTTCCATCTAGTACATTTTATAGTCTGCTCTCTATTCCATAGAGCAAGCTGTTTGGAGAATAAATTAACCTTTTCAATTAGCTGGCGTCTATTCCCAGCGCCTGCTCTTCTACAGCACGACCCTTCGATCTGGAGCGTTCTTGTTTTCTGGAAAGGGATCCCTCAGGTACGGCACGGGGATTCATGCGCGTGTATTTCGCTTGAACTCTTGTCTATGTGAAATAGAGGGTCCTATTTTGTATCCCCGGGAGAGCCGGCTGTACGTTTCGCAGCTTCCCAAAAGGCTCGCGGAGACCACAGGTTTTACCAGATAACGCTTCGGTTTTCCAACTAGACGTAATTCACTCGTTCTCCTAAAACTGAGCCGGAGCTGCCAGCCCCAACATATCGATAAATGAATGTATATTTAAAGTAACATTATAAGAAAGGGCACTGAATGCGGCGTTAGAAGCATCATTCTCGGTGATGTCCGACAGCCAAACCTTTTCAACGTATAATTCTTTAAACGTGTACAAAAGCAGATTCTGATAGACTGTTGCCATAGAAACGTAAAAAGATGCTTAAACCTTAGGAAATACAATTAGAGGTCTGTTAAGGTCTACTTGCTTAGTGTGCAAGAAAACTTAATTAAAGGGACAGTCTACTGAACAAACAGCATCGCAAACAATGAATGCATTTTAAAGTACTTAGTCTGTTAATATTCATTAAAAAGCCACTTTCCTGCTGCAACGGCCCAGCGTACCCCCTCTCCGCTCTCCTTACTCTATTAGCCTCCACCACTTCTGCTGGGAGGCTGCTCCACTTATCTACCACCAGTGGTGCGCGTGAGCCTCTGTAATGCTATCATCACAGCTATCGTCATTGGAGGCAGCGATGGTCTAGTTTATTTTTGTAATTACTAATATCCCCGTTCCTGTTAAACGCTCAAACCGTTCCCAGAACAAAATGATTTCATACTGTAAAAAAATTATTTCAATCAGAATTTTGGCTGATTGGCACTTGATTGTTTTGTGACACAAAAGCAAGAACTGAGATGTTGTTACCATGGAAACTTAGAGAACTCCCTAAATGTTTCTGTGTACGGTAAAAGGAGCAGCGCCGTTAGGCTGCTCATACGTTAGCTCGGCCTATGAGCTGATGAAGTGCCGGCTGTCACGAGTCACGAGTAATTTGTCGCCTATACTCTGATTAAACGCGGCAGGTTTACTACAGAACAAAACATCCGGGGAGTTTGGAAAAGGTTCTTGTAGATTCTCTTTGCTTGAATAAGAATGGAAATGGCATTTTCTGTTATTCTGGAATATTCAGTAAACTTATATTTTATTTATTTTTTTATCAAAGGAACATGAGCTGTGCTTGTTAAGTAGCCGGGATCAGAGAGATGCTGTGACAGAATCAGCACGTTACTCTGACCACCTCCATCGTTTAGGACAGGGGCGTCCAACCTGCGGCCCTCCAGCTGCTGCAGGACTACATCTCCCATAATGCTATTTCAGCTAAAGGGCTGGCTGAGGAGGATGGGAGATGTAGTCCTGCAGCAACTGGTTGAAAACTGGCTGAATTTGCCTTTGTCGTTCTCAGCTATTCTGTGAATCACACAGAAAGTATAATAGGTACCTGTGAAAGACATCCAGTGGCAGCAAACACAGTAAAGGAGTTCAAGAAAGTTTGGAATGTACATAAAACAGTAAAAAATTCATCATTAAAGAGTGATTCAAAAAGGGCACCCGGTGCGAGCAGCCACCCTATTACTGAGATGCCACGTAAAAGAGTTGGAATCTTTTTGAAGATTTTTGGACCAGCCCAGGAGTCCATTGCCTCCTCCCCCCCCCAGAGCCAGATCTCTGGGCCTACAGATGAGAAGTTCCTTAGGCTTGACAAATCTACCCTCGGGACTCCTTCCACTGCAGGGAGGGGAAGGAAAGGACAGGGAGGAGGAGAGCGGGAGAATGTATCTGTATGTATGTGTAAGTGAATGGTGTTGGAGTGAATGCATGTGTGTGTGTGTAAGTGTATGGTAGTAGAGTAGGTGTTAGTGTAAGCTGTTAGCATGTGTGGGTATTGTGTCAGTTTGACTGCATGTTACTGTATTGCATTATAGTGTACATGTGTGTGGTGTTAACATGAGTGTATGTGGGTGCCAGCATGTGTGTGTGAATGATAGTGTATGCTGTTACTGTGTCAGGGGTAAGCCTGATAGTGTGTGTATGCGTACATGTATGGTGTGATTGTAGAGTGATTGGGAGTTTACTTGTTAGTATGTGCTTGTATTTTAGTCAAGGGGGGCAAGAATACTGCATGCAGGTACCACTAACCCTAGGCTCACCCCTGTGTGCTGGGCTCACCTCCTGTCTTCTTTATACACCCAGGCCTAATGTAGCAGCTTTAAGGTGTGGGAAGTAAGTGTTAACATGACAGTACAGTTATTAATCAGATGCTTTGACCGATGCACACAACCTGCAGTGCCACACATTATCTAAGCATAGCTGCCAACCGTAATAACAATATAAAATAATACGCCTTGGTAAGTAAGCAGAAAGGTTAAAGCCCGCAGTGGACAGCAGCACCTGGACATATTAAACCTTCAGCATGATCAGGGCAACCTCTGTGGAAATCTGTATTGCAATATTACTCTTAATGGCGCAAAAACAAGTTCATGGTGAGAACATTCAGCTGCTAATCAGCAGAGCCACGGGACTGTACGAGCCGGGCATAAAACGCAGCACGACAGCGCCCTCTACGGGTCACTCAACTACATCGGTGCACTGCAGCAATGTCTCAGAGCGAGGCGCCCAACGTAGAAACGAACACATTGACTGCAGATGAGACCCATTAACCCCATCAGTCCCGTCTCGTTCAGGCGTCACATGCCTGCCCTATGCATTTTTTTATTCTTTTATTGTGTTAACGTCTAACACTTCTGCTGGGAGGCTGTTCGACTTATCCACCACCCTCTCAGTAATGTTAAAAAACCATTTAACCAGTTGTATTGGTTAATATTACAGTTAAAAGAAAATAGATAAACTAAAATAAAACGCGTATCAGCGTGTATTTGATTATGGGGTAGAGACAGTTTAAGTTGTAGGTTGATTTTTACTTGTCTGTAAGGATAGCACTTTTTTCCTTGTTTTTCTGTTGTTAGATATCATTCATTACACCATAAGGGCTTTATTTATCAGACCAGGAGATACCTCAGCAGAGCGTCCTTTGTATAGGGCAAAACAGGGTGAGCACCCCGTGCCCTAAATTCAGGAGGGCCCAGGGCTCCAACCTGTTATGTGACCCCTGAGCAAGAGCACAGCAGCTCGCAGACATATGAAGGGGAGGAATGAGAGCAGGAGAGAGAGAGAGAGAGAGGGAAAACTATGAGAGAGAAGGAGAGGAAAAACTGTGAGAGAAGGAAAGCTGTGAGACGGGGAGAGGGAGATAAGGAGAGTGAGTGTGTGTGTTAGTGAATTGTGTGGTGGGGTGAGCCTAGTGTTAGTGGAGCCTTGAGGAAGAGGGAGAGTGGAGTGTGTATCTGTGGGTATGGTGTTAGAGTGAGTGTCCTCAAGACAGGTTACGCCGTGTGAGCTGCCACCCTAGTACCAACGGGTTCCCGAGCTTGACCTGTTTGGAAAATTCAGACCCAGAGGGCAATTCCTAGCCCAACCCTGGCAAGCAGCATACCGCAGTGTACTTCTCGCACATCCTCAGTACAATTCCCATTCTCGTAAAAAAAAAAAATTGAGCTATCACCAAAATGAAGGGGAGCAGCAGCAGCCAATCACGTGTATCCATGCACAACGTCCACAGACTTGACACTGAGCGTGGACTTAGTTGAGCTGATTCAACAAATCCAAGAGAGTTGCAACCAAGTTAAATCTAATTAATATCCAATTTGATATATCATTATTTTTGTTTCAGTTTTTTTTTTTTTCTTCAGAAAAGCAATGATAAATAACACAATTTACATAAATAAAAACATTAACATTTTTCCCTCTTAACGCTAATAATTTGTCTCGAAATAACTGAAACATATAAATCACACCAAATGAAACACTTAACCAGTCCGTCCGTCTCCCATGATAAAGTCATGAAGAATATTACCGTATGATGTCATACTGTTGTTATGGCATCAACATCTTGTTTCTGATACGTATATGTTGTGTATTGTATATCTTTATTTACTATATATATACTATATAGAAGTGACACGTCTGCTTTAGGGTTACAAAGATGTTTTTAGTTACAATGCCTTTAACATAATAACAAAATTTGAGTATTTTATTTAACGTAAAACAACTGCTTTCTACAGAAATGAAAATGAAATCTCTATTTCCTTTTCTGATACGACATCATTTTATTCAATAATTACCATTTAGAGAGAATTTGAAACTGCCGGTAAGTTAAGACAGAGTCGCTCGCTTTAAGAATGTCATACTGAAGCAACCGTGGCGATAATATAAGTGCAGAAGAATCATGTTTAACAAATGTTGAGGCACTGAGTGTTCTGCTTCGAGTCCGAGCGAACGTCTCTCATAGGTTTAGCGGAAAAAGAAAGAAAAAAATCAATGTAGTGATGCTCTGGGGAGAGACGCCATCAACAGCACATCTCCGCTGGCAATGTCCATGAATAACATTTACAGGGGATGGGGGGGGGGTAAGGAAAGCGCTGAGAAAATTCACAGCACAAGTGTATATTGTCAAAGGTTATTTGATTGAGAGACATCTATTGGACCTGTAAGGAAGGCAAGCAAAACAAAAGTTATGGAGTCTACAAATTATCGGAGTCTCATCCGTATGATGATTGATACCCGTCCCACCATCAGTCGGGATGCTCTCCGTTGGTGCGACCTACTCTTCAACAACCAATCAGGTTGGGGCGCGGGCGTGATGCTTTGAGCTTGGTTTTGTTACACTGTTAGTGACTTCCAACTTGGTGAGGGCTGTAACATGGACTTTCACAGTTGCAGGCATGAAAATGGCATTCAAAGGCTATTTGAGGGTTTGAGGGTGAGTGGCCCAAGAGGAATCTGAGGACTGTGCCACAGGCAGGCCCAGACTGGCCATCTGGCAGACAGGAGAAATGGTCTGTGGGCCGATGGAGCCCTATACTTGCTGATGGTGCTGGTGCTGTAGTGTGCGGCTACTAGCTGGACACATGGGGCTCCATGCCGCGTGAGTATAAAAATGTGAAGTCCAGCTGTGTCTATCCAGCCGGCATCAGCACCGGCATTTGGCAGCCGCTGGCCCTAACGTGCCAGGGCCACTTAATCATCCCCAGTCCGGCTGTGGTCACTGGGGACTTCTTTTCACTGAGGGCTGGGGGGTAACGAAGTAGGTAAATGCACACGGTCTACGGTCCACTACCGAGGCTATCATCCTAGATTTGTGCTTGTATTTATATATATATCACTAACGAAAGCATGATAAATCCTCAAAAATCCTAGCAGCTTTTCCACCAGCTTAAGTGGTATGATTTCTAATCCACTACGGACTGGATCTCACTTCTGTGTTCATGGCTATTGGTTCCACTTCGTGTGATAAAAAGAGTTTTTCATAATTGTTCCTCAAAAACTCACTATTTGAGAGCATGTTCCACTCGGATTGCTTGCACTAGCAGAGAGGATAAAAGGTTTAAAGCACAGTTTTTGTTATTGTGCATGCCGGATAGTAGATCATCAAACCAGGGAGGGACCATGATAAAGGACAGGGATTTCTGAAGGTATAGCTTCTCTCTCCTGACCATGTATAGCTTGGAGGCCAGAAGAGAGAGGGGGGATGTGATAGAAACATTTAAATATGTTACAACAAGAGACCATAACACTAGAGGGTCAGAGGCTTAGATGTGGAAGATAAGTGGAGCAGCCTCCCAGCAGAAGTGGCAGAGGGTAATACAGTGAGGGGATTAAATATGCATGGGATAGGCGTACGGCTCCTGAATCAAGACCATCGACTAATTAAGGTTTGAGTCTTTACAGCAGGAGAAACGGGCGACTTGATGGACAGAATGAGGCTGATCTGCTGGCAAATTCTGTGTTTATATGTGGATAGCCCCAGTTGCATTGATATGGTGGGCGGGGAGTGGGTGGGGCGTCAGTGGACCACTCCCCCATAGTTTAAGATGCAGGAAATCAGCGTTCCACCCAGAGACTCCGGTTAAACCGCTAGAGTTCCTAGCCCTGATAATGAAAACATTCACTGACAGGGACATTATGCACGTATATACAATGTAAATAAAATATTGTAAAAGAACATTTTATAGGCGTTTTCATTTTTTAATATCATGTTCACCACACTCTTTAGGGGACAAAATAGGACCTCCAGCAGCTGCAGCTAGGTTTGTGACACGCGTCGCAGCACTCATACGATACTGTAACGTGTATACATGTAACATGTATACCTGTATCCTCTGCATGCGCATGTAGTGAAGGCAGGCAGTATGTGGGGTACTAGCGTCTTAATCTATTGCTTTAAGTTTAACGTGCTTGGTGTTTGCCACATAACAGGAGGTCACTAGTGCGAGTCTGGGAAATAAAATAATCACCGCGTACCCTCGGCTGAACTCTAAACAAAGCAAGAAAATATGAAGAATTTTTCGGCAAACAAAACCTCTCGGGTTTCCGCTGCTTTTTTAAAGGTCAATCAGCTTTGACTGAGTACTGCGGGGACCATGATGGCAGCCAGATCCAGTACAAATAACGTCCTGCATGCGAGTGGGGATATTGCGTTAGCAGGGAAACCGCCAGGCCATGGGAAATAGCAGTGAAAATGTATAGAAATAGTTACAGAAAAGAATGATGCCAGACATTCATTATATACAATCTACATAACGCCTTCCGGTGTTCCCTCTAAGGTTACCAGCATTGCATGAGCCGAAGAAACATTAAATGACGGCAGAGTGGCCCCATTCGGCCCCGTCTAGTCTGCCCGTAATTACTGCTGTAAAGACTCAAAGCTTAATCAGTTATTGGTCTCGTCTTAGATTCAGGATCCGTCTATCCCGCGCATGTTTAAACCCCTATAAATCCAATATAAATAAAATGTACATTATTTTAGCCGTGTGTATGTTCTTAGCTTGTAACATGTCCAGGGTGTGGAATGGAAGACTTCTCTGTCCCGTGCCCAGCCCTGTATACAGTTTTAGGGTAACGCACCTGATATAGCGCAGCTTGCACTATGTACGTTTACAACAATATTCTTTTGGGTACCAGATGTGTCTTCTGCTTCCGTCGTACTGTGTTACTGCTTCCAAATGACTAACATTTTGCTTTGTTCCACGTATATGCAATTTAAACATTCCAATAACCGTAAGATATAATGTAAGTAAAATATACGTCACTGAGAGGGTGGTAGATAAGTGGAACATCCTTCCAGCAGAAGAGGTAGAGGCTAATACAGAAAGGGAATTTCAACATGCATGCAATGGGCCTAAGGCTAAGTAACAGCAGGAATACATTATATATATATATATATATATATATATATATATATATACAGATACATTCATTATTTTAGAATCTGTTGTTAGTTTCATTAATAGGACAAACCTATGAAACATAAAAATATCCTAGATCATGTTGGAGGCTAGAAAGCAAATATCTCTCCGACAAACTGATTTAGTGGGTTGATAAATTCAGTATGTGCTGTCTGCCTGTCAGCGGGGTTATGCTTTTGACATTTTATTTATCGGTTTATTTGCTGAATAAAATCTGCTTGAGTCTCTTCCTTCTGTGCTTCTTACACTAAATGTTAAGATCGAGTCAGTTTGGAATGAGAGAGCAGATACTGCAAGCGAAAAACCCAAGGACTATTCTAACTAAATGCAGTAACGTTAACAAAATTACAAAGCCAAAGAATCAATAACTAAAGAAAAATAGAAAGGAAAGAAAATGCTAGAACAGAAATACATGTAAAAATGGCTGGATGAGCTCTTCTATGAAACAGGTTTGACAAGATTGGCCTCTGGATTTATTTTTTCCATCAGAGTTGAATGAGGTGTGGAAGCAGAAGATAAGACATTGTTGTTTGCTAGTGAGAAGAACCAAGTTTCTTGTCTCATTTTTTCATTCTTACACCCATACCAACCTGCGTTTACATTCTGCACCAGGACTCAGAACCGCTTTATTATTCAAATACAATAAATAATCTCCGTCCCCCGTAACACTAATCGGAAATCCCTAAAGCGGCTTCCTACAGCCGAGTGTTGGCTAATAAAATAAATAAGGTGTGTTTAAGGAAAGGATTCTATGCGCAGGACGTACCCGGCACAATAACACACAGCACTTTTATTACATGGTGCATGTAGTAGTGATCTCCCTAATGGACACTGATAGGGCTATATAAAGCAGTAGCCATACAGTGCTATGTGGAGTCTATAGAATAACAGTTATTGGCAATAATTACGTGAAAGGAAAGATTTTAATGTACGCGACAGAACAAATGGCACTAAAGAGAACACTAAAATAAAGTAGGTATAAGTGCTTAATGGGACACAAGTTGGGCTGTCAATAGAGGTCAATAGAGGTCAATAGATGGTTTGAGAAGACCACATCTTGTCACTTGTTAGCGGTCAAATAACTTTAAGATCCAGAGGGAAGTGAACAGTCTGTAATGTTCTCCACCATCTGTCCATCTTCATTTTTCACTCTTTCTTATCCATGTTACCCAAACTCCTTCATTGGGGGGTTGGGGCTGTAGGTCAGGGACACCTCTCGCTTGGTAATGATGCCAAACTCCAGGATATGATGTCATATCCCATGCATAGCTTCAAGGAGACCGCATGAGCGCCATGAATGAGATCACATTCTCATTCTTTTGCCGATCCTATACACTTGGCATTGGAGAACGCCATCAAGGCCAACCTGTATAGCAAATCAGACAAGTTAAAGACAAACGTAGCCACACTATATCTGGGAAATTACGAGCAATGTATTGTCTATTTTGTTTTCATTAGGAGGGCACATTAATTGAACATCATGCATCAGTGATCATCTAGAAATGTAAAACGTATTGAGACTTTCATTAAGAATATGGTTAATCCCTTAGAATTACCAGCAAACCTTTAGGATGCGTTGGAAATCAGTAAATCCGGCATACGGTGAATGGGCTTTAAACAATAATGTAACAACTGGTGTTTTATTTAGTGGATCAGGACAAATTACCCATAGCTATGCAGAATTAAACCGCTAAATTGTACTGCTGTCAAACGCCATCAGGATTCCTTGTGTATTTACGAGAGATTATTATCATTTTCCATTATTGGTAGTTACGGTAACAAATCCCTGATGAGCTTCAGTAATACATGATCTGCTTTGAAATTAATAATATATAATAATATCTTAATAATAAACAATTTTTCATATACCTGCTCTGGTCAGAGGCAGCCCTACTACCTCTTCAACTGGTTGACTGATACCAACGGTCACTGTGACACAGAGATGTGAATAGGATACCCCCAACATTTCAGGGGTCCAAATCAGGACACCTGCGCCGGGCATGGGGTGAGACGTGACCGGCTCCATTAGTGGGCAGAGCTGGGTCATTGATTTTACAGCTTCGAGAGCCAGTCAGGTGTTATCCCCAACTGGCCCATGATCCCCTCTTCCTGCAAAACCAGGGCAGCTACCTGGACAGCGCCCAAAAATCAGGACTGATCACAAAAATCTTGGTCTATTGAAGAGCATAGGCGTGAGGAGACCAGAGCTCCCTGGTGAGATGCCCATCACTCGACCTACTGGTGGTGTGCAGAGAAAGAAATCGAGAGGTTAATTAATTTCCTACAAAGGCCTATTTAACTATTTCCACGCTGGACTGCTCACCTTAGAGGGAACACTGGAAGAGAGTGTATCTGGCACATATTCATATATACTCTATTTCTGTATGGCCATATATAAGGCAACCATGGGCGCTAGCTGGCTAGTTCCATGCATACAGGACGATGCTGTACACTAATGCATTCGCCGTGCGTCGTATTACACTCATTCCTGCACTTAAATAAAGGCTTGTTTTATAACTAGATTTTAAATAAGCTCAAACTTGTAAATTGCAACTATAAGAAACGAGGATAGATGGGAAGCAAGCATTTTTATAGACGTGTTTTAATGATTTTTATTACGCATATTAGATATAAATTGCCTGTAGAAATGAGTTATCATTAAACCTAATTAACAATACATTACCATATAAAACATAATGGATCATATATGTAAGCAATTTTATTCTTGCTCATACTGCAATGGCAAAAGATCCTAATTTGGTGAATGAATGAAGTTTCGTTCCCCCCCCCTAAATAAACGATTTCCCTAGAGGTTAAGATGTAATATAAGGAAGGTTTTTTTTCTTTTCTGAGAGGATGGTATATAAGTGGAATAGCTTCCCAGCTGTAGTGGTAGAGTCTAATACAGTAAGGGAATTGAAATATGTAAGGAATGACGTATGTGTGGCTGCCTTTTGGATCCACGCTATGTGTGGCCACATACTAAAGGATCTGTCACATTAGGGGCAAAACAGGTATGCTGGAGGCTCCATCAACAGGATCAGGGGCACGGTCCCAGCCTGGAACCACAGTTCTACCCGCGGTCATCCTGATGTCTATCTATCTATCGAATATCAAAAATACTATCTATAGTGCTTTAATAAATTGACTAAAAGATACTAAAATCTGAGCGGGTAACAGATCCGCTGTATTTCCCTTACCAGTAATCTGAATCGATTCACAGATCGCTCATCTCTAGGTCTTATAATCTTATAATATTTTTTTTTTTACTGATAAACAAAAAAATTCACACTGTTGCTTTATTTTAAAACGTAAACTCAAACTCATCTAATATCTCAGGGTTTTCTGGATGTACGCAGTTTGCAATTTAATTTTGCAAGTTCAATTTTACATAGCAAATGGAAAGAGAATCATTTGAAATCGAATAGAATATATAAGCGCATCTAATCTAGGCATCGGCCGCATTCTACGGCTCTTCCGTATTCCTGCAGCCGGCTGCGTTTACCGAGCACTTTATATTAGTGTTAATATATTTGATTTCCGGCACAGTAGTGTTATTGCAGCGACACGACTCAGAATTCTGCTACCTCTGCAGAATTATCAATGTCTAAAGTAACTCGAGCAATAGTGATTGTTTAAGGGAAATACTGGCATATTACTCGTGTCTCTATTAGCGTTACGGCTTGTGGATTGGAACATTTATAATTCAATTGGCTCAAATGGGCTGAGCGCTGGCCATTTGCATTTGGTAAAGGTACGTTCTTTTTAGAAATCCCAGGGTATCTCAGCTTTTCTTTGCTGGTTCATCGCCTTTTGAAAATGGATTTTAACCTAATATTGTTAGTCTCCGAGAATGATGTGCTCATTCCCGGCCAAGCGTTCCAGCTCTAGCAATTTAAGATTCCAGAAACCAAGCCTTCGAAGAAAGGCACATAGATAGATATATAGATTAAAGAGGGTATAATCGGTCACATATGATGGCTGGACACAGCACCCCAGCCACCCCCGCCACTGTCCTCTATGCCGAGTGCCAGGATTTGACGTAAGACTTGCCGTGGAGTAAGTTCACTATGGAGGCTGTGCCAGTTAGACACATAGTGCATATGGGGTGGTTACAAGGGAGATCTCGGATCTCCCCAACTGGCCCATGGAGCAGTGGCGTGCTTGGGAGCTTGGTCACTCAATAGGGCGAACTGCCCCAGGTGTGTGGCAGAGAGACTGTCTCCTCCTTGGAACTGCTGCCAAAAGTGGCCTAGGCCAGTTTACCCTACTGGGTAGACCTGGCTACACGAAGTCCCCCTTGCATGATATGTGCAGGAAGTCATGCTACCATCAGTGGGTAGTCCCACTGAAGTTGGTGGGCGGTTCTGCTGATCTTGGTGGGCGGGGCCTGCTGACATCGCGGGTCATGCTGCTGTTTAAGGGGGAAATGGGCGGGGATTGGGGTGTGTCAGAATGACCATGACCCGGAATAGGGTAATCTGGAAGCGTTGCTTCTCTCGCAGTCTCCCGGTGAAACCGGAGAGTTCCCAGGTATGTATATTGGGCATTCCTCCCAATGTTTGAAGAAGTTACAAGATACATTTGGAATGGTTGGAGTCACAGCAGTGACATTTTGACTTATTGTTAATAACCAAGTACGGTAATTACAATAATATTACTGTATTTTATTGACACAATTTTATTTCTACATCTGTTTCCCGTTTTTTTTAACAGCTTTATCGGGACAGAAATTGTATATGAGTAAAAATGTAAAAAAAACAAGTAGCAGAATGTATTTAATATTTTAAAAATATCTTCACTTTTTAATGGTTTTAAATATTAATATAACTTATTCTTCGCTTATTAATTTGTCGTACCGATGAAAAAAGCTAAAAATATAGGCGAAACATTTGCACGGCTAGAAAATAATAAGAGTTAAAAAAATAAGAGTTTGGAACTCACTAAATTTATCAGTAAGAAATAAAATATGCTCTGTTATTTTTTTCCGTCTAATCCCGTCGGCGATTTATGAAAGTCCTTTATAAAACAATTTCTAAGGTGTCAGCATATCTACATGATGCATCAATAATTTTTCCCCTCCAGATAATTACTCAAGAAAAATGATCTGACCGAGAATCCAATTAAATGAGTTATTTTTATTGGTCGTCTTTACTGCCGTTAAGTATGTGAATTAGTAAATGCTCGAATATATTGTGTCGCAATTCTTCAAGATTTGTGCGTGAAGATCTAGGTTCGTGGACCTGAAGTCGGGATTGTGTTAGTGGTGGTTCCAGCCCCAGAAAAGGGTCTCCTAAGAGTGGACGAGAGTATAGCAAATACATAAAGGGAGTTTATTTACTATTTCTTGTTGGTTATCTTTGTTTTTGCTTCTGGAGAGAAGACTGCAGCTTGGACACCAACCTGGCAGCTTGTTGGACAGCTTCTTCTGCAGGAGAACATCTGCATGTTTCCGCAGTCTATCTACTATTCCAGATTTAGTGATTAAACAGAGACTGCCAGCACCACAACCCTTATTATTACAAATTCCACCAATTAAAACACCTAGAACTTATGCATTTGGTTGGGCTAACAGTGTAGATGTTTTGTATTTACTTTAATTGTTAACCTGGCATCTGATGCCAACAATTTCCAGATGCTCTCTGCCTTCCCCCCTCCCCCAACCCTTTACAAAGCCTGCATGAGCCAATCAACCACAATCAGCAACTTATCAACAGTGCAGAGATCAACTTTCCCACGGTATTTATATAAGGCGGGATTTTAATACACATATATTGCTTATTTTATTCGGTAAGGACAGCATAGTTTATATATTGTGTAGAACTGTAAAATCTCACAACTGCCCCGATTCATGCAGAACTGTCACAGGTATGGGGCTCTGTCTCACTTTCTACTGGTGGAGGGGTGGTGTAAAGAAAGTCTGCGGCGGGGCTGGGGGTATTTCCTGGGGGGGAGGTTGCATATATACATCTTATATTAGATCAGAGAAACCCTCTCCTAGTTCTGTCGCATGCTCCTTTCATTCATGCCGAGTGTGAATACATACACACAGGACAAAGAAAACATTTCCTACACGGCAGCGGTGGGTCTACAACACATGCATGCATTGTCAATGTTTTTTCGCCCCAGAGGCAGGGTTCAGACATGAATCCTGCGCGCTCTCCTCCTGTACAATCAATAGGAAAAGGGTGAAGCCAACTGGGTCTGCAAAGTGTTTCATATAAGTCGGGGGTTAGGGAGTTAAAGGAACCAGGATCTTGGGCTCCCTCTGATTGAGTTTTTTTCCTGTGAAACCGTGGGAATAAAGGCAAAGGAAGAAAAGGAAGAAAATGAATTCCACAAAACCCAACAATCTACTTTGAAATGTATTTAAATGATATGACTGAGTCATGGCAGCTATGAGTACTAAAGAGCCTCGGGCAAAAAAAAAGTGTATTTGCCTAATGAGAAATCCGGCCCAAGATACAGTTCTTTGTGGAATAATGGCTCAATTTGTGTCTTTGCTGCCAGTAGAACATAGAACGCCAGCTGTTTAGGTTTGCAGTTTTGTGAAACCAGAAGTCTGCTGCAAAATGATCAATGAAGCAAGTCGCAGCATTTTCAGAAATTTGTGTAAAGTATAAATATTGATGAACAAGCCAGGATTAAATGACAAGGCTCGAAGGGTAACTACTAGAATATCATCGTGGGCTTTATACAGATGAAGCACGTCTGTAGATTTTCTACGCTGAAGAGGGCTTCTCTGTTTTTACAAGCATTTTATTTGTCCTGTGCGCCTCGTAAAACTGACATCGGGACTTTTACAAGCCTTGAAAATCCAGAAAGCTTGGCAAAACCCATACACATCTGGTCATGAACCGTATCAAACCCAAGGCTTATAAGAAACAAAGGTGACAATAACTGCGATTTACTAAAGAGGTGGTACATGGAGGGTGATAACAACAAAACCATTCCGCAGAACCCCAATCTTCCATTAGGGGGCTCAACACAACAGATTTTGGTAAATTCTGGAAGCATCCGCTTGTTTCACGAGCAAGTTGGAAGTGACTTCAGTGTCAACAGGTTCTGGACAAGATGGCTGTGGACCACGGGGTAACTAGAAACCACCGGACCCTGATGCGTAAATTCACCCCCCCCCCAACTTTAACAGCTAGTCTGTGCCTTTTTTGCCCCTTGCCACCCTTCCTTCCAACATCAAACATATGTAAGCACACAAATTACACACACTTACTCATACTCACTAACATACCCTCCATCTCACCCTACTTACACATTCATGCTCACACATATATACAATTACACATCCATGTTCACACACAAAAGTACACATTCCATGCTCACACAAAAGTACACATCCATGCTCACAAATACGCATACTAACACAATTACATATCCATGTTCACACACACAATTACATATCCATGCTCACATACACACTAATACAATCGCACATCCATGCTCACACATACACACAACTACACATCCATGCTCACACACACTAACATATTTACATATCCATGTTCAAACACACAAGTACACATCCGTGCTTACATACACACATATCAATATGCTTTAGAGTTACCCCTGTAGTTACGCCAGTGCTGTGGACCCTGTCTCCAAATATCATAAAACGCACGTACCCAGCTCAAAGATCTTCATACTCCGCAGTGCCACCACGGGCAACGGTAGCCGTTTGATACAGAATCATTTCCTGAAAATCTTCTCTAGACAACGTGAGTAACTAGAGACAGATTAAGATACACGATGTTCCTTAAAACATTGAGATCAACAAATCTGTTTGAATTAGCAACAATAATAAATATTATGTTCCACGCTAGGGCGCATATGTGTTATTTCTACTATGTCTTTTGATTCCGGTTTCTTCTGTTGGAAAGGCTACCTTCATATTACTGACACCCACTTTAATATTATTTTGGCTCGAAACAGCATATTATAAATACTGTTCTTGTGGAAGATCAGCTAGTTTCAGTCACAGAGGACAAAGAAGCTTACCATTCACCTCCTCAATCATGCTCAATACATGGTTACTTAGTACAGACAAAAACAATACATACATCGATCAAGGCCGACCTTGCCATGATCATTTCTAATTCCACCGATTCAGATGAAGACAAAAAACCTTTTAAGCACATTCTGATTTTGCTCAGAAGGAGAAGAAAATCCTTTGTAAATGATAAAGATGTCTCCTGCCTCATCCGCACCTGAAATTTACTTTGTGATGAGGTCATCCTCAGTTACCTTTTCTTTTAGAGTAAAAAGATTCTATTTAGCTAAATGTTCCGCAATGCTAAACCCGCATTACCTTTATCAATTTTGTTACTCTTCTTTGTACTCTTTCCAGTTCAATCGGATATTTTCCTATGAATTGAAGCTCATATTTTAGATGAGACCTGACTATTGCTTCGTGACAGATATAAGCAGATCTTGCTTGTAGACCCATTTGCTAGTAGTTTGTAAGTCTCAGCACCAGCTGCCTAGCATTGCGCTTAGTTTGACAACTAACTTGCCGCCCCAAGTTTTGTTTCATGTCATAATTTCACCAAACTGAATCCATTTTTACTACCCAAGTGCATTACTTTACATTTATCAATAATGAATACCAACTGTGAATTTGTTGACAGTTGTCCCTATTTCATAAAATCCGTTTTTTTGACAAACACATTTCATGAGAAGAATTTCTAATATTAAAAACAGAGACTTTGCAATAACCTCGCTAAGCTACAGAAGAGCCCTCGGATGAATACCATCGTGGTTTGGCGCATTAGTAATCTTACGAATTAATCGAGCATTGTTTCCAAGACGCATACATTTCAGATGTTGGTGATCAGCACATGTTTTGCCTCCTTTAACTCATAGATGAGTTCATTCCTTATTATCGTTGCAATATGAGAGATAGATTCTTTGCATCGTTTATTATTTGCCTACTCATCTCTTATGGGAACCTCTAATTTTCCAGTGAGCCGTACAGCCATTGAAAGTCTGTTCTTTAAGATACAGTTATTGCACATTAAAAACGCATTTCCAGACTAATTAATACATCTCCATCCATTTTCTTCCTGAACACTGCCAGCATCTGATGACACTTGTTTGGCCTTCATGCATCTCTCATGCTGTTGTGATTTGTCATGTTTTTAAATGTCTTAAGTTTGAAAGGTCCTAAAAAAGACTTTTGCTGTCTTAGAACCTTGATCATAAATGCCGGGGAAGGCAGCACGAACCAAGCAAATTGCTTGGCCCGTGGTAAGGTCAAACAAGCCATATAGGTCCTTCCGCCACCATTTTTTCAATATCTTCTTTCCTGAAGTTTGAAAAAACATTTTCAACATAGCAGCCATGACTCATTGCAGCCTTAAAAGACACCACTTTGGTAACAAGTTTGCTGTTGATTAATACCTTAAATATTTGGTAAATTAATTTAATTTACTGGAAAAGAATGATAAATAAATACATGTATTGCAGTCGCTGGATGGGAACGGAGATCTTCTTATAACTTAACCCCTAGCGGGATTTCTCTTGCGTGGGGTCATGTGATGTTGCGTTACCACAAACAGAGCGAATGTGTTGGAGCCAAGCGGTAAGGAAGTCTTCAGCTAGTTATATATATATATATAACTAGCCTGAATATATATAATATATACCAGCCACTAAACTTAAGTATCCAGCTCGAGCCTCAGATTGCCCCACGTGCTGTAGGTGAAACTATAGGAGCCAGATAGCGATTTCAAGTCACAGTGGGGACCTGGCGCCTGGATTTTGTTGAGCCCCTTTGTAAATGTTGCACGTTCCACAAATCACGAAAATGTATTAACAATAGAGAAACCTTACGGAAATTAGTATCCCTAAATAAGATGTTAAACTACCTATCCATATACTGCTGGGCAAAACGTACGTCTTGGAAGAAGGGGCAGATGTGGTCATTACTAGGTGGATATGTTAGGGGTTTTATGCTATCTTCTTAATCTACTGTATGTACCCAGATCAAGAAACAATCAGCGTGTATATTGTCTATACTGTATTACATATATAATGTCATTTTGTCTTTGTATGTCTGTTTGCTGCGATTCTCCTAGCACAATGCAGATGTCACCCCTTTCCGCTCTATATTTACACAGTAAATCCAAATATAACAGTGGGATTTATACACTAACCTGGGAGAGATCAACATTTCATCTCCCCGACTTCTCCAGCAAGAATAGCTTAACCGTTCCTGCGTAGTTAATTCAGCAAGTTGTCCCCACATTACCTATACTTTACATAAAACCGGCTCGGGCCTCAGACAAAGAAGGAGAGGCACTCCGGAGTTGCTTTCCAATTCATAAAGTTCTTATTTTATTATTTAGCATTTATTTGGAAACGCGTTTCGCATCTCACTTGGCCTTTACTCATCAGCCCTTCTTGCTGGGGAAGCTTTATAGGGTTGGCCCTCGAGGATGCTGAGTGAAGACAGTGGGCTTAACTCCCTTGCAAACTCTAAGACTTCTCTTTGTCTAGAACATACTATGGAAGATCAATTGTAAGGTTATATATGTGTTTTAAAACGTGGAATTTTGGTATACATGAATACATTTTTTATATAATTTGCTCTTAAATCACATAGCTTATCGTTAAAGCCTAGCTTCCGGTATAAAATCTAAACATCTGAAGCTGGAACAGAGAAACTCATGTGTTAGCGGTGATTTTCTAAATAAAAAGGCACCAGGTCACCACGGTCTCGCCTGTCACATGTGATTGAGTGGACCTCTGTTTCCCACTTGCTTAATTATTGCAATAAAGTGTGTGAGGTCACTGATAACGAATTCATGCTGAAACGAGAGACCGAATCCTTTAACTTTGAATCCTGGAAACCTTTCCCCAATAGGAACTGGCTGATCAACCTTGTGTGACCGTCAAGAAAATCACTACTGTCAAAAACATTTAACCGGGAGTATCGGGAGCACGGTGCTCCACAACTTACAGCCCTGCCTGTTCCATTTTTGCAATCTAGAGCAGTTACGTCCATCAGAGGTCCTTAGGGGCCACTGACCTGGCAGGGGATGGCAGAAGGGCAGGGAGGCAAATGCCCCAGACTTGCTGTGATTTGAAGCTTTTGTGAATCTGCCAGATTTTTTTTTCCCGAGGATGTGCGTTGAGTACCAAGCAATTACTAGACGGCATTTCCACCACGTTGGCTTTCTCTGTACTTTCTTTGGAGTTCCGTTAAATGAAAATGTATATTGGGCACGGCTGGACCGTATGCATTGAGTATGTTCTCTATGCAACCTGTTTTGGCCCCTATTATATTGGTCTGGACATGCTTCCCACAACCCCAGACTGAAATCTATCAACCCGCTCCTACCACAGACAGTTTTCTAGATAATCTGCAGATAAGTGGAACATACATAATGTCAGCTGCTTAATAAACATGAATTCAGAAAACCCTGTCTTGATTATGACCCACAAAGACCCCATTTGATATCCCGATCAATGAGTACGAGATTCCCGCAGATCTGGGTGAAACGATTGCTCCATGCATTATTTACACCTTCCAAATTGTTAGGTACTTTAGTCCTTCAGAAGAATCTCCACAAATAAACATTTGCAGCAGACGGTAAAAGCTCGGGTTTAGGTCTGATATGGAACATGCAGGAAGGATTAATGGCGGCGCGTCTTCTGTGAAATACTGTTTATCGTTCTCTTGAGTGTCACTGACGACTTCTGCTCGTATATCTTATTATTGATCTTCCTGACAGCATCTTTTATTTATGATTTCCCATGCGAGGGTCACAACTGTTTTGCTGCTCCTGATCTGATGGAAGCTCTGTTATCACCTGGCCCACAACACAGCGCAAGCAAACCAAACGCACAAGAAAGAATCACGGATATAAAAGTTCCTTAGTGGCAATTAATGCGTGCTGAAATGACCAGCTTTTCTGTTATAATATATACATAAATGTATCAGCACACGGAGATACATATGTGTGAACTTCGGAAAGGTCATTCTCACCGTTGTATATAAATGGCCAACTAAGGACACCGGTGGGCGGTCAACGGCTTTATCAGCATTTATCATGGAAGAGAGGGATTCCAAAGCAACCAAGTGTTACATATATTGATTCTTGGGGTTCCTACCCATCATCCCCCCTATTATGACCCATCTATAAACCTTACGCAGGCTCTGGAAGTGAGTCCTGGTATTAGGCTTGGTATCAATGACATCACACCAAGGGGTCTCTGGAGACAAAAGTTCAACATTCTCAGTCTCATGCCCATCACTCCATTACGTGTACACCGGCAGGAGCACAAACCCCCAACACACCCCCGGAAATGCACATTACATTACCTACCTAGGAAATAAATCGGTGGTCATAATATATATAGACTGTAAGCTCCTGTGTGCAGGGCCCTCCTCACCTGTTGTCTCTGTTAGTCAATTTGTTATGTTACATACTACATGTTATGTCCTGTCTACCCATTGTACAGCGCCACGGAAGTTGATGGCGCTATATAATACAATAAATAATAATAATAATAATGATATAGATATATATATATAGTTGCAATTTAACTGCCCTTGTGTCTAATGTTCTTACCAACTAACTATGAATAAATATAATACCATCCCAAACGAGTATATATATATAATTAAACTAAAAAACCCAAATCTAATGCCATATTCACATTTTAATATATATATATAGTTTAATTGCATGATGTGTAGGAACAGCAATAATGTAACAAGACAGATCAAACTGTGTTGTATCCAATTAATGTACCATAAAGCGGAAAATCGCTGAATATTGTTTTGTTCTTACATTTAAATATACTGTACATAGTAACGAAACAGTACTTGAGTATTACTTGAATGAAACCTTGTAATATTACTTGGATTAACGTCTTTATCCGCATTGCTACATCACATAGATGTTGCTGCTTCTGAGATTTCCTAAAACCTAATACATATTTATTTTGCCAATATGGTTTTGGAGAAAAATATTATTATGAATTATAATATTAAAAATATATATTTTCTTTTCTTTTTAAGAAGTTAGGCATAATTCACGGGAAACAATAAAAAGAAAACACAGGCAACAAAACGAACCACAAATACAAACAGACAACAGGAAAAAAAAGAGACGCAGCAGGCAAACTTTTAACCCGCATAATACATATGTAAGTTTGAGTTTCATTACACTTTGATAGCCATTCTACCAAAAATTAATCAATGATAATGAAGTCAAGGTTTAGTCAATAAGTATGTCTAGCCAGCATTTAAAGAGATGTTGCGTAAGTGATTTGTTCTCCTCGGGGATAGTTTAAATTGTGATGCTTTTTGATAAATTGCATTTTTGTTCAAAGAGCCAGAATGCGCAGAAGAATTATGCCGGGGCGTCGGGAAACGGGCAGAGCGCTCCGACATGATGTTAGAGCCCAAACGCACAGAACAAGAGAGCACCAATGATTAATCCCCCCCCCCCTAAAGAGACTTCATTTATGTAAAATATCCCTCTGACGCATTGCCAATGAGAACATGAAGGCTGGCGGCTTGGAGGGATCCACTTCAACGCTTCTCCTTGCAATGAGGAATTAGCAGGTAATGGATCGTGGATCACGTGCTCGGGGACACGCAGAAAACCTATTTCTGATTTCTCCTCTCCAATCCTGGTCGTTAATTTTTATAAAGACACATTTCCCATGATACCCCAAGATAAAAAAAAAAAGTGCTGATACAGTTCATTGTTCTACAAAAGGCAGGACGGCACTTGAAGAAAACATTCAAATTAAGCAATTCATCTTATAGAAGCCAGCTCCGCATGCGCCCATCCTTGCCACTTCCATTCATCATATACATCTTTAGCTGACTCCTCAGTTTTATGCCCTGGGAAACGCAATTTCCATAGTCATTTTTATAGCTTGTAAACACCGAAACCGCATCTCATTTGCACCGAGTAGTGGGTTTCCAAATTGTCTCATCGTATATCTGAGCGAAAGAATCCAAACACATATATATTTAACCCTCGTCGCTTGAGTATACATAAAACATGACCCCATGTCGCCCAATGGGATTAAACCATTTAAGTGTAAGGGGTGGGGGTGACGTATACCTCAGAGAAGAACGTGTGGTTTAACCCATTAGCTCTGGAAGAGCTCACTGCATAGGTACTTATAATAAGGATCCTTATCTTCTTAGCCTGTGTATGTATTACGAGTTCCCCCGGAGTCCAATAAACTTTTAATCCCGCTGTAGTACCAGAGGGATAAACAATGCAAAAAATATATACTTACACCCCTGGCTGAGCATATATGAATATATAGAGAGAGATTTAACCCCTTTAGTTGCCAAACAGCCATCGGAAACTGCAAATCAACTAAAGATGAAGCTATAGGATATCCCAGGGAGGGAGAAACATTATAGCGAACAGCGCAGAAGACCTGTTACCCATACAAGCAGCTAAACATGCCAAGCGTCCTCCGGCATGTATAGTGAGGTTCACGGAAATGCTCGCTCATGCAGCCGCGAGAGAAAATAGGAACATTTCGACACGCTCTGGAACTTCTCCGTAAAGCGATGGACGGATCGCGCATGCTGTGGATACTTACAGCCGTGGTGTTTGAAGAGGATGAAGTGGTGCTGATAGCCTTCTGATGAGTTGCAATCATAACTGACATTTTGCTACCAATTTTTTTTAACTGTTTTGTCTGCACAAAAAAAAAAAAACTTGATCTCTCGTGTAACGGTCTGTCCTCGGACCACACAACCGGCCAATCAATCATATGGCACCGCGCGTCGTGTCATTATCATGAAATGATGCATTACAAAAAACAACAACCACAGTGCATTCAATTCAGGGATAAATCTTGTTCTTTCTACATATAAATGAGAAAGGAGGCAGTACCGGTGCAAGCTCTAGAAAAGAAAAGAAACAAAGGCGCATATGAAAGGAAAACAGCATTTCTTGGTCTTATTTCCAGAAGTTCCACGGATGCAATGATTATATTCCAAGCCCCAGCTCACCTCTGGACTAATTCAATGCGATTTACTGCAAGCTTGTAATAACGCAGCGACACTATAGATGCCTCTGCCTACAATATCATGAATTATAACGCTGCTAAACAGGATAACCTTTTGGCTGCCTGCAAATACCCGATACATACGCAGTAATTTCACTGGAATATCAAAGTGTTTAATTCCTCATTCAACAGAGCAGAACAAATGAAATAGAAAATAATCTCTTTATTGAAATTGAAATCATATAATATATTGCAGCTTAACTGTGAGGAGGGGACAGGGTCCGTCCCAGGCAGGAATGACACCGCTCCTGGAGCCCAGTATGGGGGTGACAGAACCCTTAAGCCTCTGGGCCAGTAAGTGTACGTGAAGACTGAGCCCCTGGGGACTGGGGTGCAGATCAGGCCCCTGGGGACCTGCAGGTCAGGCCCCTGGGAGCCCACCAGTGCAGACTGGGGCTCACCAGTGAAGATTGTGGAGCTCAGCAGCCACTGTTTGCCTCTCATTAATACTGACCTGTTTGACACTCTGAGCAAACCCAGCCACAGTGATGCACACTCAAACAATAGCCAGAACTGACACACACACAACTCTCAGCCAGGCATAATTGTGCAGTGCTCTCTCCCTTGTAGCTCACTGTCTCCTGAGCCCGGCAGCGTCTCCTACATTATACAGCTTCAAACAAAGTGTGTAACGAATGCAGTTGGAAGACATGGAGAGGGTCGGAGAAATGTGGAGCTGGATGTAGGAAATAGGAACAGAAGAAGGTATAATCTGATGTAGTGGGGTTTTACAGCCAAAGGTATAAGTCAGAGTTATGGGGTATCAGCCATAGGTATAAGCTAGAGGAAGGGGGTATTAGCCATAGGTACAAGCCAGAGGTAGGGGGTATTAGCCATAGGTACAAGCCAGAGGTAGGGGGTATTAGCCATAGGTACAAGCCAGAGGTAGGGGGTATTAGCCATAGGTACAAGCCAGAGGTAGGGGGGTATTAGCCATACGTACAAGCCAGAGGTAGGGGGTATTAGCCATAGGTACAAGCCAGAGGTAGGGGGTATTAGCCATAGGTATAAACTAGAGGTAGGGGGTATCAGCCATAGGTATAAGCCAGGGGGAGGCGTATCAGCCATAGGTATAAGCTAGCGGTAGGGGGCATCAGCCATAGGTATAAGCCAGCATTATGGGGTCTCAGCTATAAGTATAAGCTAGAGGTAGGGGGCATCAGCCATAAGTATAAGCCAGAAGTAGGGGGTATCAGCCATAGGTATAAGCCAGAAGTAGGGGGTATCAGCCATAAGTATAAGCTAGAGGTAGGGGGCATCAGCCATAGGTATAAGCTAGAGGTAGGGGGTATCGGCCATAAGTATAATATAGAGGTAGGGGGTATCAGCCATGGGTATAAGTAAGCGTTATGGGGTATCAGCCATTGGTGTAAGCTAGAGGTAGGGGGTATCAGCCATAGGTATAAGCCAGAGGTCAGCAACCTTTATAGAAAGGGGAAATGTTAGTAACAAGCAGAGTATGATTTTAAACAGAAACAAATGCTTTACATTAGATAGCCTGTTCTAATAGAATAGAACATTAATAAGATAAATCAATCAAAAGTCTGGAAGAGGTGGAGCAGAATGCTGGGAAAATCAGAATTCTAGAAGCAGGTCCCAGTACAGAACTGGATATACTGACAAAGGCATTCGCTGAATACAAACTAACAAGGATTCGCAGCGAATGAAAAAATGAAAGAGTTTGTTACAAGTAACCACTGCGGGATTGAAATAATTGGTAGTCTAGGTACACACCTAATTAAAACGGAAGCCATTAAAACCAGCACATCACAGGCTCTCTTTAGCTCCCAGTCATATATATATATATATATATATACAGTATACATATACAGTATAGATACAGTATATATATATATACCAGTATATGTCTCTGAGTCTCTGTGTTGCTGCTGTCTGAACTGTATTTAAAACTCCAAAGTCCTGTTATTTCTACAAGTCATGGGCATTGGACAACACAAGGTCACAGTCATCAATACCGCAATAATGCTGTCATTAAACAGATTAAAATACGGATGTAATGCACATTTATTGATATAACTCTGACAACCCTGATAAAAATGATAAATTCCCTGGAAACCCTGAAACTTTAATCAAAGAATTTGTCAAATAAATAATTTTTGCCTATTAAGTCATATAATCTCCCTGAGCCTTTACTGTTTATTTAAATACCTTATTTGGAAACATTTCCTGAAGACGTGGCTCTTTTTTAATTATTATTAATTAATTATTATTTCATTTAGTTATTATTTTAATTTTTTATTATATATATATATATATATATATATATATATATATATATATATATATATCCTGCATTCTCATATACAATTGGCTTCTACTATAAATGTCCACTGCACTGGAACAATAAAGTTGATTTGAACGGATGCGTCACCCACCGAGTGCTCATTTACACTGAGAGTAGTTTATATTTCAGAGCTAATTTTCATTTCCTTTACATATATTTATTGCTACTTCAAATCTTTTTTTTTTTTTTTAAATCACTAATATTTTAAACAGATAAAAACTACTTTTCTAGGAAGGACTAGGCGGTGAAATAAATGATATGGAACTGAAAATTATTGGTTGGGAGTAACACCCGTGTGATTTAGTCAAGGACACCAAAGAGAATTACTTAACCCTAAAAGGATAATATAGACCAATAACACGGCTACATTTTCAAGGCCTCCAGTTAATAAGTATTAACCTAATCGATGAGAATGATGGTTTTAGCGCCATTAAACACAATTCCTGATTATGTTACGAGTAGAGCACATGGTAGCAAGGGCTGGGGTCTGATCCTCTGATCCCCAAACGCCCCGTGATCCACCCAGGACGGATTAAATGAATAAATGTGCCTACATATATTATTTATAGCGCCATCATATTCCGTAGCGCTGTACAATGGTTAAACAGGACATTACTAGTAGTATATAACATAACTTACAGAAACAACAGGTAAGGAGAGCCCTGATCAAAGGAGCTTACAATCTAGACATGTTACGTGTAGTCCACAAACACATAAAATATATAAAAATAAGTAGCATGTCTGCTCTAAAGAGTAAATGGACCAGCTATCCATAATGTCCCTAACAGTCTCATTGAGCTGTGGCCCAGCAAGGGCCCCGTGATCCAACTCCTCCAATCTGCCCCAAACCCTAGGCCTAGTACAGACAATATAACTGTTTACATTCATTCACAATTTAACTACAAAATAAATGATGTACACAGCAAAGTTATGGGGAAGAACAGAAAAAGGAACTCATGCTAGGATAGTTACTACAGGAGAAGGGAACCAAACACACGCCGCTTCCCTGCCTCAAAAAAACTGACCTGGAGACCATAGGAACCAAAGGCTTCACCTGGAGACTCCGGGTCGAACCCAAAGAGACTTCCCATGTGGATGATCAGTGCCTCCCAGGTTTAATCTCTTAACCTTGTTCGTCTTTAGCTCACTGGCAGTAAATGGCGTAGCTATGCCGTTAATCAGGTTTATTAGGGTGGCTCAAACTCAGCTGTGAATAGGTAAATTAAAAAATCTACCTTACTGTTATTTGTAATTTAGCATCATCAGCACAAATGCGTTTTCCACATATTTGTAATCATTTACTCTGTATGCTTCGCTGTATGAGTACATTTACTCATTATCCACAATCATCTCTCAAAAGAACCCCTCCTTTTTATTTAATTATAAGCAAATTTACAGGTGATAAGCAAAACGAAGAAGCTGACAGGAAGAAAAGGTGAATATTTGATGCACCCAGACGAACTGGAGAGGTTGGAAACCATGGGATCAGGCATGGTTAATAATTACTATTTGATCATTTATATCGCAACATCGTATTCTGCAGCGATGGGGATTATGGGGTTATTCATATGCAGCCAGAGAGCTGTAGGGGGCAAAACCCAAACCTAACATTACTGAAGGGATAACTGACAATTATCATTGAATCCATTCTATAAAACGTTTTACTAGTATTATATACATTTTTGGCAGAATCCTCTCGATATGTCTAGAGCTTCTCTCGATGCATTATGTACTTATGATTGCTCATGGGCAGGATCCTCACAGCCAGCCCCAGCGTTGGCTCCTACAAGAGTTCCAAGGGGTCTAAAGAGACCCTTCTCTGTGCACATACGCAGAAAGCGCTCCGATTGAAATCCAGCAGCAAATTAAGCTTTCAAGCAGCCGAAGCAGAGGGGGCAGATGTCAGCAAGATCAGTTTTTTTTATTGTTACGGGAAAGGATGTATTAAAGTACTTACAAGGTATTTTAATATGTATTCTTCCTTGGTGGGCTATTATTGGTGTTTTTCGTGTTTCATCCTCTTGTCTAAGTGGGGGTTTTTTTTGTAAGCTACTTTATTCATGGTGTATTTACCATTTGTGACTGTGAGGGCAAGCAGAGCCAGGCGAGATCTGAGTATGTATGACTCCCTCGGCTTCTCTGTAAAGCCATCTTCTTTGTTCAGCTTGATGGAGAAGCAGCTCTGCTCCAAAGCAAACAAATTGAGAAATTGCTCAGTGGTTGACTACACACTTGGGTGAATGATGCCTGAAATTATAAGCTATTAGAGAGGAGATTTCATTATTTGCTTTGTTCTAACCTGTAATGTGTGATAAGGGTTGGATTAAAACAGAACAGGAGAGCTCCTCTCTCTGACTAAATTTACTGGAAAAACATCACTCCAGCAGTCAGACCGAAGCAATGTTAGGGCAGGATGGGGCCGTATCCAGCCTTCCAGGGGCAGCTGACGGGATTGCAGGGGGGTTTATTTTTCAGCTCACTGGAGTGTATTCACTATCATGAAAGTTTGAAGAACAGTTGAAAATATCAGTTTTCCAACACTTTGCATTATAAAAGGCCACCAGCAACAAGCTTCTCTCATATTATGGTCCGGGCTGGCCCTCCACAACCCACGTGGACATCAGACAGGTGACTTTCAAGAATCTTCTCACATTAGCTATGCATTATTCAGGACCATCTTAGCTCTTCTTGCCAATTAACCCATTGGTGTTGACCTTTCGTAATGAACGGTAAAGTGAGGAGCGCAACTGTTCAGCCCCGCATAATATATAGTCCAACAATTTCAAGAAATCTCACTTATTTACCTATACATTATACTGGACCAGCTTTACTTTTAGGACAGACTCTTTAGGACTGGTCCCTTATAATGTACAGTGAGATGAAACTGCATCTCCCCTGTCTGACGGTGCTAGAACAGAGACAGCTGAGCTGCTGAGCTGCATACATGCTGCTGTAGGGCTTTTCAGATGATAAGGAATTAAACAGATACTATGAATGAGACTGCTAACATGACTACTGTGTGACCTTCAAAGATCACATACCTGTTACGAGTAATATGGGCGCAATAACTATGAGGTTAAACAAATTCAGGGCACTTTATGGAAGTGGATGTACAGTTGAGTTATTTAGTTTTTTGGGCATTTCACTCAAAATACTGTGACAGTTACTGAATGGATCCGAGACGGCTGCCGTGAATAAGAGACAGTGATCGCATGCACGGACCTCTCTGCTATGTAACTGACACTATCCCTTTAACGTAACCTTTAAGGTTTGTACGTGTGCGTGTCCAGACACCGCTAGGGCTCTGGGGTCATGTCGAATTACCTCCACTGTCGCTGCCGTGACACTTGTTCAGCTTGTCTGCATCATGTATTTTTTACCAGGGCCTATTATATTCCCCGAGTGCGTGGTGTTTGCCACTCCATGAATATGACCAGCTTCTTTAGTCAGGCCTATTAAGTTCTGTCTTGCTCATTAGGAGTTTTCATCCAGTTACAGCATCTTATTGTTATGACTTACAATTGGTTTCATGTGTTAATGAAGCAGCATGTGTGAGACTGCAGATGGTCCTAATTCCTTGGGTGTTACTTTACATTTCAGAGGGAAAATTCCCAAAGCCACCAACAACCATTATAGTTACATTACAGTTACATTATAGTAACATTTTTTATTAAACAGAGCAAAGACTGAAAAGAGGAGCTTAACGGTAAAGGTGGCTTAAGGTAAATCTCTCACCAAAGAGAGAGAGCATGCATAGAATATCTCCATAAATACGACACCCTTTTTGCCCCAGATTTTGCGATATATATTTGTGTGTAAGCAGGGATCGTACATTTTTTCTGCATGCTGACAAGCTAATCTTACATCCAGCATAGAAATAAATGAATACAGCTGGACGTGCATTGATGGAAAGCGAATGAATGAGATGATAAGTTTCAAGCTGAGTGGCAATCCACAGCTCCAGACTTCACTTTTCCGTGGGGGGGGAGAGAAAGCTTTGCTCTGCCTCTGAGATTGTAGCCGTTTATAAGGATGCCACCTAACAGCAGGCAAATCTATGAAAATCTGTCTGATCTTCCTTTTTTTCCCTCTTAGAGGCCGTACAAAACTTTGTAGTTCCTGTGCACTGCGCCTTTAAAAATAACAGCAACTCTTTCTAAATATAAAAATATATCTTTCCCTTTTTACG
The DNA here is from genome assembly GCF_027358695.1 of Spea bombifrons. Lineage (NCBI taxonomy): Eukaryota > Metazoa > Chordata > Amphibia > Anura > Pelobatidae > Spea > Spea bombifrons. The sequence goes on along the minus strand of NC_071091.1, from coordinate 5,918,639 downwards.
GTTTGTGATAGGTAATCACCAGACAATGATGTTTTTGTGGGTTAAGTACTGTGCACTGGTTCCGAGTTATCTCCTGAGATTAGATGTTTTTTCATCAGCTACATAAGGACCTTCTCAGCCTGGTTCTAGCTGATTATCGTTTAAGTTTGGAATGGCTCTTGAAGACTGTTCAAGTTCTTGAAATCCTCAAGTAAAGCGAAAGCAGGAATAAGTAACCCTTTCGGGATCAAAAATCTGGAAAAAATACTTTTTTGATGCTATTCCATTTGCATTAAAAAAAAACATTAAAAGTAAAGATATCGCTGTAAGGGTAGATGATGCAATGAAATGCGTTTCCTGGCTTATAAACTAGGAGTTTAGCCTTTAATCTGGTCTTTTTGGGTGATAATTAGTCGGTCCATCACCCTTCTGTTAGTTACATAGAGCATTATTTGGGAGGGATTAGGCTTCCACAATTTAACGCAAGGATTTTATTTTGTTGTTTTAAACAGTAATTGTGTGTTCTTAGCCTAATGTATCTTGGATAACAGTAAAAGTGGTGGGACACAAAGCTTTGAGCTTTCTTACTGTGCTACTAAACACGTTTTTATTCTTAAGAAAACAATTAGGCAAACCTTATATTAAACGTAAGGTTTATTTGCCAGTCGGTGCTCACTTCCGCCTGCCATCTGGTCCCTGGTATTAACAAGCCGGTCTCCGACAGTACAGGAGCCGGCTGTGTCCAAAAAGTGTGCTCCACACTATTTAAGTAACGGGCTGACCGTGCCTTGTTAATACCAGGGACCAGATGGCTGGTAGAAGAGAGCGCTACTCTTAAGGACACAACTCTTCAAAACGTATTTTTAATATAAAAAAGTTTGGTGTCACATGATTTCTTGTTCTTGCATATCGGGAGCTTCTTCCTGGCGGGATAATAAGCAGTGGCAAATTCCCCGAAGGTTTAGAAGGAATGGGGGGGTCATGGATCTTGAAGGATGCAGCAACATACATTGGGCAGTATTGTTGATGGCCGAGATGCTATAGCCTTTTTTTATTTTTGGATCCAGGAAATGTGGAGCCCAACCTCATGTAATAGGTTTTCATTCATTCATTTGGGTGATACATTGTATCAGATGGTAATACAGGCATTCCTCGCATTAACGGGTGGAGAGCATGTATGTAAAATGAAAATGTCCTTGTGAAGTGAGCGTCCTTAAAGCGGGGTATGCCTGTATACTTTGCTTTCATAGAAAGGATACCGGGTTCTTATATGGAAAGTTTGCGCCATGTGAACGTGGTGGCACCAAAAAAAACCCCAAAAACATGATAATCTAAACCAGGGGGCTCCTGATACTCCACACAATGCAGCATCTATTTCTCATACACATAAATCTACATATTTATTGTTACTTTTAATTAAAGTTTAGCTTTTCAACAGCCAATTGGATCTGGAACTCAGAATGTGTGGAACGTGAAAGGCTGTCTCAAATATACAGAATTCCTCCGCTAAACACAAAGAATGCTTTAAATTATTCCAATAGAGGGTGGTATTTTTGTTTTAAGCCCGAGGTCATCATAAATATACTCATTAAAGTTTTAGTATTGAATGTCCTGCTAGATTATTACCCCGAGTGTCATCGTCCGTCTCCTACCTAGATTTGTGACCAATTAGTATTCAGGCAGCTGATGATGCATCTGGAAAGTGATAATTTAATACGCTCTTAATGAAATAATTAGTATTTTACGCTAATCCCTTTAAATCACCGTGACTCGATCCCAGGGATTATTCGAAACTAAATCCAACGTGCGGATATATTTCACCATGTTTTCTATTATCTGTTATTATTACAATTGTTTGTTGGGACCACGAGCACTGGAGTCAGGACTGATGTAAGAAGATGCGCAGCTTTACATTCTGTATGTTCTATTATCGTTTAGCATTTTTTGTTTGCTGGATATAAACGAGGATTCTACAGATTAAGCTTTTTTGGGTTTCTACCAGTAACTGTTGACTTAAAAAAAGGAATGAGGATTCTCATAATTTATTAAGATTTATTACATCATACTTTGCACTCTAGAAAAAGTTACACTCACTAGGATGTTAAGCTCATAAATCTTATTAGATCTGTTTTTTTTTTTCATGACAGCATCCTATTAGTGGCTGTTTTTGTGACACATGACTAGTGTTTCTGGCACGAATTATAAATGAGTGGATACTTGGGACATAGGTTTCAATTGCTTGCTGCCAACTTGGTAAGGTTGAAAACAATACTGGCAGGGGAAATGCAGCGGAAGATCACGTAAGCATGGTCATAGCGCTTGCGTCCAAAAATGTACCAATGACACCAAGACACAACCAAGGTGGAGGTATACGAGATACCCATTCAGTATCAGCCTTGGTGATTTTAGGGCAGTTATTTCCGTGCAGTGAATGGCATTAAGCTCCACTCACTCCATGCTTCAATCTACCCATTTACCATCATTTTACCCCCCAACTTGTGGCAGCGTCTCCTTCTCAAGCATTAGTAGAGGTGGTCAGCAGCACCAAAAAATGAGCAGGCACACAAGCCGGGCTCCACCAAGACCCTAAGTGACAAATAAATAGACAAAGTCTCACCACTTCAAGTTGTGAGCCATGGCCTGATAAAGACGTCTAGGGGTCAAAACGTTGCCACTGTTTGTGTGTGGACTTTAAAACACCTCTCAACGTGAAGTGCTGAGCCTTCATCTATTTATTTGTCCTCCCCAAGCGTGGCTCTCCTTATCACTGGATCCTATTAGAGAGGAACGAGGACACCTCAGAGCTTGGATGCCAGGGAATTGCCCCGGTGAGTATCATTCAGATGCTGCCCGAAAAAACCCACCATTAAAAGATATAAAAAAAAATTACAAAAACACTTTGTGTGTGTATCACTATATAAATTAATGAATGGACGTGGGTTTCTTAAGACAATTATTTAGTTTTTTTTACTTTTACCATTAGATTTGTCACTGTGAGGGTTAAAACTATGCCAGTATCTAATAAGTTTTTTAAACCACTTCACAAAATGTTTAATCTCCTGAACTTTTTGCATCGCTGCCGAGAGGGTATTCTTTTTCTTTCATTGTACAGTTAATTTGGCCCGATATCACATTCACGCTGTTATAAATAAGGCTATGAGGTATATGTTTACCAAACGGCTCAAATAAAAATAATTATGTTATGTATTAAATTTAAACAATGTGTTTTTTTGTTCTTTCAAACCGTGAAATAATTTAATCCCCCAAGCAGATAATTAACCACAAAACACTAATTAGCACACGAGTCACACTGGAACATAGACAGCCGTAGGGAGCTAATGCTTAGTACAAAGGTTATAATTAACCTTACAGTTCTAATGTACAGTTCGCAAAAATGCTGAAGCCTGATTCTTCCAATAATTCAATTACAGAACTTTTCTATACTGATTTTACTGTTGTTGTGTCCAAAAATATTTGCAAGTTTGTTGGACTAATGTTTCGTTTTTAGTATTCATTTTTAACAGTTACAGGTCTCCCTTTATTAATTATGAAGATATACTAAACAGAATAATTTAAATGTAGACATTAGTGGTAGAGTTTGGGGAGATGGTAGGGGAGCAGTGATAGTTACAGAAGTTACAATTATAACATATATGAGGAAAGGAAAACGAGAAAAAGAGAGAAAAAGAGAAAGAGTCAGTCCAGTAGTCACTGTGAACTAGAATTAAATGTCAAAAAAGGAGAGAGAGATAGAGAGAGAGAAATAATCTGAGAGAAAGAAAAGATAGAGATGGAGAGGGAAAGAAAGAAATAATCATACATGAAAACGATCTCCTGTCTTTGTTTTCATAAATGTTGATCCCTGCAGTGATTTTTTTACCGGGACTCATGAACAAGAAGGACGCTCCTTATAAACGTATATGAGCCACCTAATAGCCCGATTTACCAAGCTTTACATACTGTAGATGGCGTCACATCATTGTGCTGTCACACTGAGCACTATACATAGTGCCTACTGGCATTGGGAGAACTCTGTCCTGCTGTATTGTGTCCTCAAGTATAGCCGGCCCTACAGCCCGCTAGATCACAAATCTCACACTATGAATTCAGCAACAAGCGAGGAACCCTTATAAGTTTCCTTCTCTTTTCTTCTGCATCATGAATATAACGAGATGCTAAAGAACTCTCCATGGAAACTCAACGCTGATTGTGAATGCAAGGAACGTCTATCTATTTATCTGAATGACAAACGTGTCATTCATCTCCAGACAGTTGTGGAGAGACAGACTATTCACATTCCACTGCCGGCGAGAGTTCTCCAGAACCAAGTCATCCTTGTCATGTCCCAAGTTGCCATTATTTCAGCCGTCATGCGGGTAGATTTGCAGCAAAGAATTTTGTTTTAAACAATATCTCTGTGTTACAATAGGTGCAACGTCATTTATTTCGAGCATGAAGAATCATCCCTATGTGAATTGGATACAAAAAAGCACTTTAAATACTTGTGATACCTTTCAGAGGCATATTCACAGAATAAGACAGTAGTATGTTCCATTCACTAAGGCAGAGGATGACCCCAGGCAGCTAAGAGTTAATTATTTTTACCTTGGGATAATCACCACCATCGAAGACCCAACCCAGCCCTTCTAAGAGGAATCTTGTTTGGGCCCATGGGAAAAAAGCACGGTGCTTTCCCAAAAGCCACACAAACCACACGGGACCCAAAACAACTCAGGTGTACCAAGTTTCCGGTATGGTTTCTAAAACACAAATCTAAGATTTGGCAACTATACATTTCTGCAAGGCTCCTTCATGTTGTTCTGTGAATATGTTGGGCCACAGTAAAAGGATCACAACATTCTAAAGACACTGTCTTCTCTTTTACGAATATGTTGCTGTGTTTATTCTCTTTATAGACAAATTGCCAGCACTCAATAGTCAAACACCCCCATCCTGCTTTTCGGGACATTGGTGATCATGGTCTGGTTGGGAAGATCCTTTGACCTCTAATGGCAAGCTCTGCCAACGATTGAGGTCTGTGCTTTTGAAATGTGCCACAATGTAGTGGTTTGGCCCTGTCTTGCTGGCACCTCAAACCTTGCCCATTAACCACGACCCATACAAAAGTGTCCCGATTTGGACACACGATATATTAAGGGATCTGAGAATGACAGAGCTGTTAAAGTACAATACATGTTTTGTCTGCGTGGCATTCATTTATTATTTTCTAACCAAACATCACCCAATCCATCTTAAGGGAAGCAGGAACCACCAGCTAGAACAAGCTCTGTACGGTATGATATCATCTTTGTCTCCTCCTTTCTCTGCAGTGATTAATACTGTCTACTTAAAATCGTCTGTAGCAATTTTTCATTCATATTTTTTTTAGAGGTTTCCTCCTGCAGATGTACAAACAATATTTCTTCTAATTGTATTAGCTCTTTCTTAAATTGCGTGCTTCTGCAGAACATAACAAATGAGTAATGCAGGAATTTTGATGCAAGTACAGAGTGGGTGGACAATGTCATGCAAACTTGGATCTGCTAAACATTCTAAACAGTAATACAAAAGTACCTGGTCCCATTTATTATGGCACGGATAGTTCTATCCTACTGCATGCCAACTCATTAACTGCTTTGCGTTGCTCTCATGGGTTTATTCAGTATAATGCAAGATAAGACAGATCTGGCACGATACAATTTTGCCGAGCCTGGAAAGTTGGCAATGCATAATGTACAGTCAACGTGGTGATATTATATCCCAGTGTTAACTATGCTTTACGCAGGACCAGCTCATCGGATCTCATGGGTGACTCAACATAATGTTGGTGAGATTAAACGTTCCATCTCAGCTCATCAGAAACTGACTGAACATATCTGAGTTAAAGGTCTACAGAATCTCTACATTTTCATGTTCATTTTGCATGGACTCCAATGCAGTTTATTATATGCGAATCGATGTATGTGTTCTTCAGTTATTTGAGTTGGAATATGATAGTTTTGGCTCATGTAGCTCCTCCCCTGAAACCAGGAAGTGTAAGCAGGAAGCATACAGACGTACATTTCTTGCACATGCTCTGTAGCACTCCCACTGAAGGTGATGGGTCACTAATAACTAGTTGGTTTATTTTAATTTCTGATTATTGTACACACCTTTAAAATATGTTGGTCCTTTAATAGTAATTGTGAGATGGAGAATCCATTGGCTACCGTTCAAAAGTTTGGGGTCACTTGTCTGTTTTCATGGAAAACAAGGAAATTTACGGCTGTGACATAATTGCAAAAGGGTTTTCTAACAATAAATTAGCTTTTTAAACTTAAACTTGGATCCGCGAACACAACGTGCCATTGGAACTCAGGAGTGGTGGGAGTGATAAAGGGCCTCTGTATGTTTATAATGATATTCCATTAAAAATCACTGTATTTCTGATCCATTTGATGCTACTTTAATGGCCGAAATATGCTCTTCTTTCAAAAACCAGAATATTTGTAAGTGACCCCAAACTTTTGAACGGTAATGCATATGTGTGTGCGTGTAAATAGATAGATAGATAGGTAGATAGGCAGATAGATATTCTCAAACTCTGAAAATGAAAACAAATCTGATTTTAACCCCTTAATGACAAAGCCCGTACATGTACGGCCTCAAAATGTATTGCTTTCAATGAGTTTAGGGACCGCCCATTGTCCTTAAGGGGTTAATGCTGTGTCAGGAGAGGAGTTCAATAAACAAACTAAACGTTTATGGGACTAGTTAATACCTGTTACTACTATAGTTCAAATTAGGTATCAAAGAACAAAGCATAAATTTGATTGTTTTTCATTATCTCCTTTGTAATAGTCTTGACGTCCCGCTGCTTCCCTACGTTTCCTTACGGGGTAATAAAGTTTTATTCCTGATCAGAACTTAATTGATTTTATTTATTCCAAGCATACAATGACATTGGCCTTTAAACTAAACGAAACACACTAATTATTGCTGGTAAACCTTCCATCCTAATAACAGCCTTAAATTTATCTCGAGCATTTGAGGAAACGTAAGGTGATTTAGTGGATTAGAAAACGGAGACATTTAGACGTAAAATACTCCATTACAAATTGACACATTCAGATAACAAACAATAAGATATATTCCATTATTATACCAGATACTATTCTATATATCAATAATATAATAATCACGCACTGTTATAAAACGAATGCATTAAATGTTTATTAATAAATTAACTTCTTAAACTTCTAAAAAAAAGTTGGTCATGCCATGAATGAAATGCTACCGGTCTACTGATTAGAAGGTACATCTCTGTCCTGCATCCAGGAAGAACACGCTTATTCCCAGGAGCGGCAGAGTAAATGAAAAGTAATGGAGGCAGTGCAGCCTTTATAATGACATAAACATTACATAAACATTGAAAATGACTGGCACCATGAGCAAGTAATGTGTATGGAAAGTATGGGGGATGGGCAGTGTCTGCATATGTACATATATGTTAGGGTGATTGTATATATGTAAGCTTGAGAAAGTTTGGCATGTGTCAGGTCCCACTGGTTACGCGTCTCCTGTCTGTCCCCCGCTGCACAGCTCCGTTGTTGCGTGGTAGGCTTAATAGGCTGAATCCGCTGCTTAAAGTAGTGCGTGTAGCCAGTGATCGCAGAGTAGGCCGAAGCCGGAGATTAAAGTTGTCGCCATTGGCACCTGTGGAGAAGGAGGAGAGCCTGGCTCCATAATTACTGGGCCTCCAATGGCCGGTATTCAGACAAGCAGAGGGGTAGGTGTTATGGAAACTTACCCTTCTGTCATTCAACCTGATAAGGGCATCAATCAAGATAGAGGAGGAGTGGATAGCATTATAATAACCCCACAGTGACTTCCTCGTTGCTCCTGTGTTCCAGTGCTTTGGTTCAGGTCCCTGGACTCCAGATCCAGACCCTGCTGTGCCCACAGTGCGAAGATGGGAGTAGAAGATAGGACTTTCCCAATATGGCACCCTGGTCCCACCACCTATCTACATAAGCTTTGGAGGCATTCTATATGCACAACCACATATACTGGATTTATTTACTGAGGAGGGTCGGGGCTTTTAAGAACACTAGCTTCGCCATGTTACTATTTGGTTTCACATATATGGGGAATTATTTGTGAAAATATATATTTTTTTTAGTTTTTACCATTATTGAAATTTGATATATACCGGTAGTTTCCCTTAAATCAAGCATTCATGACTTGTTTTGAAAACAAATGTATATGTTTTTCTAGGAAAAATCAAAAGAAGTATATAAGGTTTTCATCTAAATATAACTACAGCAAAAGTACAAAAATTGTTCTGGCCTCCCATGGGGAAAGATGTTTCCCGACCCCCAGCGTAAGGGTTAAATGAAAGCAGTCTGGAGATTATAAAATGAAATACACCTCGCTCACAATGCGGACTCGCTTCTCCACAATGAACTGATTCAATATCGAAATTAACATTTTGTTTCTGATATTGGCTCATAAGGGTACATTTCGTCAAAACGGGACAAGGAACGTCCTCACAGCTGGACACTAAATATATTTCAGATCCCGGGGAGAAAAACAAACAGTGCTCGCTTTGTTAAGTGGCAAAAGGGAATGATATATTAAAATTATAAAGGAAGTAAACAAGCGGAATAAATTCTAAGACTAAATAGTCTTCTTGGCAGAAATTCTGAAAAGATGACCTGATATTCAGTCCAACAAAGATATGACGCAAAACAACAAAAGCAGAAAAAAGTTTGAATATTGTATATTAATAAGAAATTCAAGCCAATAAAAAAAAAGCGTCTTGTAGAGAGTCACAGAGAGATCGAGGTCTTGCTATCCATAGTGAGCAGGTCTTAACCCCTTAAGGACAATGGGCGGTCCCAAAACCCATTGAAAGCAATGCATTTTGAGCCCGTACATGTACGGGCTTTGTCATTAAGGGGTTAAAAATGAAAGGGAACCGTTGGCCTCAGGAGCGATCATGAAAGTGAAAGATAACAATTCCTATTTCATCAGGACTAGTTGGTGATTTTAAGAAAAAAATACATAAAATGTTGATTTAGGTGAGATTGTTAATCTAATGGTGAAAAGAATAGTGAAAATATTTCTTTTTCTTGCATTCAAACACAGGATTTTTTTTTAAAGTTTGCAGGATTGGTAATAGTTGGTATTAAACATACATCATACCTACCGCTTTCTGTGCATTAAAACTATAAATTCATGCGGATCTACCGGACATAAATCGAGAACATGCACAATTTAACAGAGTTGGTAGAATTCAATGTTTTTATTATAAAGGCATCGGCTGTAAGGGCGAGCTGATCGAACGCATGAATGTGACCAGCTGGCTCTCGAATAATTCACGTCAACATATAAATGTTGTAAAGCTCCAGTTTAAATTCGTAGATTTTACTAATTTAACCCCTTAATGACAAAGCCTGTACATGTACGGGCTCAAAATGCATTGTTTCCAATGGGTTTAGGGACTGCCCGTTGTCCTTAAGGGGTTAATGTTTTTTTATTATTTAAAAACAAAATATTTTTTTTTCGCTAATTGCTTGTTACTCTCTAATTTACTAACATTTACCATTTTTAAATAGAATACTCCTTCTTATTCATCCTAAAAATGAATTACTAGTATCAAAAGGAAAAAAGTACATTTTGTGTCCGCTGCAGCCACGTAAAACTACGAGAGGTGAAAAAGCTGAAAAGGTGAGACTTTCCAGACTAAAAAATCACTAGAAAATGACTGAATCCTTAAATAAATGCTAGATTTTAAAAAAAATAAGCTTTGAGTCTTTACAGCAGGAAAAGCGCACAGACCGGGTGGGCTAAATATGTCTGATCTGCCGGCAAATTCTATGTCTCTTATTTAAAACGGTCTGAATCGTCTCCGTCTTGGTATTTAACATAAGCTCTGCAATTGTCTGTGATGTTTCGCTCAAGGTTTCGTTGAGCGTACAGCTATGAGCATTTAGTGACATGTAGGAATGTAGCGGTAAACGTTTGTTGTGATTATGGGAGAGAAATAACCGTCATACACCGTGTTAATATCAATAGAAATGTTTTGTTTAATAGATCGCGTACATCTTGTTTCTATAAAAGATTGCGCTGCCATCCCGAAGAAGAAACCGTTTTAAAAGACGACTTCAATATCTCCATTAATCGATTTCCCAAAGCTGGTATCCTCGCTGAATGGATCAATCAAGTGTTCTGTTAAAACCCCGCAGGTCTCCTGCAGCCACATCCTATGCTGTCCGTGCAAATGACTGCAGCCCTCGCACAAATAAAGTCTATAAGTTAAGGCTATAATACTATAGACTTAACTCTCACAATGCCAAACCGGTGAAGCCTTGTCAACCAATAGATTGCATACCCAGAGGATATGTTTACAAAGGGCTAGATAATAAAGAAACCTAAATGTAGTCAAAAGTATTTGATGGTATATTTTACTAATGTCTAATTAGTAAACATGTCCATTTGGGACTTATGGCCTGATGAAGCCCACCTATAGGATGAAACGCGTAGTGTCTACTTCCGCCCAAACAGCCGCCTCGTGGCCCCCGGTTTGACCGGTATCTGTAAAGTCCGCACTTCACTACTCGGAGTGAGCTGAGCCGTTCTCCTCCCTCCTCCCACCTTATGGAGCAAGTTTCTTACTATATGATTATCCCAATGTTTTGGTAGATAGACAGCAAGTTTTTGTTGTGTATTTTTTTGTCTTTTATGTATACATGTTCCTGGGTTTAAGCAACATTTATGTATATATTTATCTTTTTCTATCACATTGGGTGTATGGATTACATCTGCGCAACACGCAAATATTATTATTATTATTATGAATGATTGTTTATGCATGTTTTTGGTCCGTGTGTTGAGGTTGTAGCACACCTTAAATTAATCTGTACAATTAAGCGCTTATATCACTCTTTTTTTGCTATGTCCATATGAGACACCAATCAAGCTCACTAAAGTGATAATGTTTTAGATTGTAGTATGACATTAGGACAAGACCCGTGTTTATTTATTAATGTATCAATGTGTTAAAGCCATACCCACCAGTGACTCAACTCCAAGGACACGCAGTGAAGCAGCAGTAGTGTTTAGACAGCATAACTCCAAACGTAACTGTTAGGTTACATTAAGCTAAACTAGCCGTACAGTTGGTCCAGATCCCCTTGATACAAACTGATAAATGTGATATGTATGCGATTCATCAGGGCATCTTTACTGAGTTCTGTCAGCCTTCATTGGGGAAACTATCTTGATCTTGTAGAAATTTGTGCCATATGAAGCTTTTTACGTGGTTGGTTCTAACGATACTTTGTATAGCGTTGGTGGAAAATCTCCCAGATAGATATATTGTAATAATAATAATAATCATAATAATAATAATGGAATGTTACACACCCTACAACAATCTGTGACATATCTCAAGTTCCAAATGGCTTATATTGGATGTGTTTACTTGTCTTTTGACTCGTCTGTGCAAGTCGTGTGTTTGTTTTTACCTTTTGATGGCGAATTAAATTACTGTACATTACTTGACATCTACAAATATCTAGACCTACTTTATGCCGGGTGAGAAAATCTGAGTACAAAGTATCAATGTTGAGATGTGCTTCACTTCGCGGGCTAACCTGCATCTAGACCGTTCACTGAATAACATTTTTCCGTTAAAGCCGAGTAACATTTAGACGACTCATTTATTTAAGTCCATTGCATCAGCTGTAAATTTACTAAAACCAACTTAGAAGCAGCTCCACCACCTTCGGTGGCTGAACTCCGCTGAATCGCTCAACAGTCCAGAGCCCGACAGGTTCAATATTACAGCTAGAAAGGGCATCGAAATTCAGATATATTCCGCTAAAGCAGAAGCTGATTTTGTAAAGTCACAAAAACAGCTATTTGGAAGCAATTTATTCATTCTAGTCATTACATGGTGATTGCTAAGTAACAGCTGGAATACAAACAATAAAATATATTCAGGGAGCAGAGTCTCTGGGATTTGTTAGTCACTGAAATATACTTTATTTTTTGTTATAAAGGAGGCCCCTTTGTTACAGTTTAGTGATTTATTTCGTGGGATAAAATGGTTCGGCTGAGTTATTAAAAGGTGAAGTGATGCGACCTGTGAATGTGTGCAGGTACTGAGAAGAACCCGTGGCTACGTTCTTCGCATATTATTTTTATATAACGTATATGTCTATCGTATTTGTATTGTATTGTATGCTGGAAATTCTGTTTTAATTTATAATACAATTGTGCAAACATTCTGAGTTGATTAAATCGATTATAAAAGTTATTTGTTTGTTGAGCCGTGAGTCTGGTTGTCATGAGATCCTCAAAGATTTCACTATTACTATGAATGGCTGATCCTGGTGACTTTCTCCTGGTAGGAACGATGAGCTGGACGCTGAGCATAGTGAGATTAAGTTCTAGAACGTCTATTCCGCTCAGCATTACACATGCTAGCTTCCCTGTTTCTTTTGCTGGAGAAACTGTTTAGAGTGAAGAAACCGATATTACTTCCACCATTCAAACAAAGGCACTTTAAAATCTAAGAAACCCACACAACAATGCGTGTGGATATTAAAAGGGCGCTTTACCAACCCTGATACCCCCTATAAGGACTAATGCCTAGTAAAGTACCCTGTGAGTAACTCTATCACTCTATGACAGGGGGGCCAACCTGCGGCCCTCCAGCTGCTGCAGGACTACATCCCCCATACTCCTCAGCCAACCCCTTAGCTGAAAGAGCATTATGGTAGATGTAGTCCTGCAGCAGCTGGAGGGCCGCAGGTTGGACAACCCTGTAATAGAGTGATAGAGTTACTCACAGGGTACTTTACCCTTGGTCTATGAGTACTTTAATATGCATTATATGATATAGAAACTGTAGCCATGCTGCTGCAGCTCCCCTCCTCCTCCGTAATCTGATGATTCCTGCCACTGATTATTTGCTTCAAGCAGCCAAGGAATGGCAGGAAAGTGCTCCAGTTCAACGCAATAGGCATGCTTTCTGCGCATGCGCACAGGTATCTGAATAGAGCGAGTGCTGGGGCTGTCTGGAGGTGAACATATAATGTGCGAGGAGACGTTTTTTGGCCGAACATCTCTCCTGCACAGCATCTAGCTGGGGGTGCATTTAGGGGCAAAAGCATATGGGGGGATTCTGTACAAACCCTTCATGCATTTGAAAAAGAGAGACCCCCCTGGAAATGTAAAAGGGGCATGATGCCGTTTGATGGTTGGGACGTCCATTTAATATATTTATTTTACTCTAGAATGCAGCTTTAGAATTAACTGATGTCTCACGTTTTTTCTATTAAACTCTGTGGATATATGGCTCCTAAAATCGGCACTCAGGCTCCATAACCCTGCCGTAAGAATGATATCAAACATTAACGCGTCACCCGGACTACTTAAAAAAATCTTACGTAACCAAACTCTATTTCAAAATTTCATTTCATTTTGCACATTTCAGCCTTAAAACATTTACTGCGGCAAAGGAGCGCATTTCACTCCGGACTAATGCATCTTCACACTTTCTTTTTATTTGGCTGAAAAGTTGACACAGTTTTTCTTTGCTTATTTATGAACATAATTTCGCAACCCAAAGCTTTATGGAGGGAATTTATTTAGTGTTTTTATGGAGTGCGTCCTTTTTGCATTACTTACAGAAACAAAATAACCTTTCAATTTCCCGGTCGGATTGAGATACATGGCGGTATGGATTAATCGGTAAAATGATTAGTGTTGTTCTCTTGTATGAACCGCTAGAATCTAAAAATGCGAATCTGTCATCCAAACGTTTATAGCGGGTTACAGGAGAGATGCCATTAAAGACCAGTAAACCTCTTTGTGCCTTGTGTTGCTGGCGGTGCGACTGCATGTACAGATTGTGTTGGATTGTGTTTATTAAGGAAAAGGTAATTCTGGAGTCATTCGGGGGAAATGTGCTATTGTGATTTCGGCATACAGCTGTATTAAAGTCACCGCACTTCGCTCCGCTGCATGCAGAAGCCATTGCTACAAACTCTTTATGTTCTGGAAGATTCATTGAAGAAGAGAAAGGTTAGGAGAAAGATTAGATTTTTAGAATTGCTGCCGCAGATTCGAATGCAACTCGAAAAATCTAACAGGCCAGTGCTTCATTACGACAATCATTTTTTTGTTTTCTTATATTATTATTATGTATTGTTTTATATAGCACCATCATATTCCGTAGCGCTGTACAACGGGTTGACAGGACATGAAGTATATAACATCAAAATTTGACTTACAGAAAGAACAGTCGAGGAGGGCCCTGCTCAAAGGAGCTTACAATCTAGAGGATAAAATGAATAATGGACGAGGATCTTTTATTTTTCTATACTTCTTGTATTCTAAATCTGGCTGATTATTTTCAAGACAAATTGTTCTGAAGTGGTATTCTTGCTCCAGTAGTTCCGGGCATTATACCAGCTATACTCTATTTCAAGTAAAAACATCGTGTAAACATCTTAAATATTGTCTTATCTAATATTTTAAGTGATTTTTTGGGGGTTGATTTGATTTGAAATCATATTAAAATTAAAATGTTTGGTCCAGATTCAAGCACAAATTCGCAGAGAGTCGCAGAGCCCTAGCAGAAAGGTCCAGTATTAAAGAAGTTAAACTCCTTTGTTTAATAGGGAGTGTGAGTTTGTGAACCCCAGGGAGATGATTAGCATGGCATCTGAGTACAGCTGCTATGCAGATTATACATATGGGTCCCTGGGATGGAGCAATTGGAGAGCAGGTTGGGCCAATGCTCCGTTTCCCCATTTTGTGGAAATTCCATGCCGGGTTTTCCAGGAGGCAAGAAGTCTGCAGGATCCGGTCCGGGATTCTTATGGGGCCGGCATCAGGCACAGGGGCTGGGCATTGAAAACCCCTGGAGCCTGATACTCAGGGAGACTGTTGGGGGGAGAGGAAGTTCCCTGAGCTCCCAGGACAAGGAGAGGCCCTGAAGGAGACAATCCCTGAGCCAAGTGAACCTGCCTGGACATTTTGTGTGCTGTCTGGGGGAGGTTTTCCAGAGCCTGGCGTAGCTGGGTCTGGCTGGGAGGTTGAGTTAGTGGGTGATTAGGCCGGTCAGTCTGGACCAGCATAGTTAAGTTAGAGAGGGCTCCAATTGGGAGCTAGGTTTTGTTTTTATGATCTGGTTTTGGGGTTTGAGCGATTAAAAATAAAGCACTGTTTTGCTACAAACTGGTAGTCCTGACTCTGATTGCCCTAGAGGACTGTGCTTAAGACCCCTAACTGTGACGTTTATGACCCTCGTGCTACAGGGTTTGTCACAGGAGGGACTTTATTGTGACCATTTTCGCCTATATAGAGTGCAAGAGCGGGGACAGGTTAGATGGACTCGGGTTCCACACCTCCTTTGATGGGGGGGGTTAGAGCTTGGACTGCTCCTTCCCTTCTGTCTGGATGCTCATGAAAGGCATATCTAGCTAGCATTGAGCTAGCATTGAGACCACCTATATATCCACTATAGATCATTGGTGTCCCCAGGTCAACATATGGGCACCTGGGTGCTTGGTATTATATCAGGGAGACAAAGTACAGTGGTAGATGCATAAAACCCCAGGGCCGGGTGAGTCTGATAATGCAGACATAGTGTGGTCAGAAGAGGTTTCATCAAATTCAACGTCAAACCTTAAGAGGTTCCACGCTTCGCCTGAATACATTTCATGGGTCTTTCAATACTGGCTGGGTGCGTTAAAAAACAGATGGAAATGATAGCTTTTTGGATAATCTTACTCATACTATGCAGAGACCACCCCGACAATCGTTATAATCAATCATCTCAGCTTTTTGGAGTTCTGAAAACTTGCAGAATTTGCAAATATGGTTTAATAATTCATCAATTCTTAACAACTTGTTAATCACCAAAAATGCCCCGGACTATAATTTTTCTTTCTAAAGAGGACACCACCAGAACAACCCTGATATTAATCAACGTTTGTGTCTCCGAAGAGATAAATCGTCTTCGACCTTGTGAAATCAGTGGGATACAAAAAAAAGATTATTAACTAATTAGTGCTCTGCTTTCATATTTTTTTTGTAAAATTAGTGGTTATTTCTCGAGAGGGTCACTTTTAAAACACATACAGCGTAGAGTAATAATGAAACGCAACCCTTTTCATAAAAAGAGCTTTATATTCTTCAAACATTTCTGTGACTAAGGTAAATTAATGAAAAATGAAGATTAGGCAGCGAATCCTCGCCCGCTCTACACTCGTGGATTGTCAGCTTCGCCGTTCTCTCGGGGGGCAGTTCCAATAAAACTGAGAATTTCTGCACAAGTTGCATAATTTGGAGGAAACCCATGGGGTCTCCGGTACCAGAGAAGGCACAATAGTCTTAAGCCATCAATAATCGCACTGAACTGAGCAACACTGCATTCTGATTTATGTCTTACTTTCCTTTCCACAGATGGCCCGTCACACATACTTATTCCATACAATACCGTACAGATTTACTTGGAATACGTCTTTTTGTGCTGCGTATTCAATGAACAACCTTAAAGCAATGATTAGTCTAAATATAATAAGCATATTTTATATAAATATTACATACATCTATAAATATTATATTACCTGAATATAAAGATTAATATGTACTTGAATCTCCTATAACGTAAGGCCAAGGGAGTTTTTTTTTTGGAAAACATGTTTCTATACCTGAACTATGCGGCATTACAACGGCCTTTTTCAGGGGAAGAGATGTCATTTTCCTTGCATTCTCGTTTATGAATCACAGCAAATACTTGTTCTTAAAAGCATATAAATGTACCTTGTTACTTTGTTACTAGTTTTGCAGCAGACAAATAGAGTTGTGGGTGAGCATTGTCACCTCTCGGTGATTGGATTATACATTACGCAGAGTCCCGGGTATTTCAAAAGACGATACCAGGTTTTCATCCACGATTTCCCTAAACCTTCAGCCCGTTGGAGTGCGATACAGATCTCTATCCAATGTCCCAGTTTAGATTATTTATGGAATTTGTCCCTGTCTGAGCACAGGATTTATGTTTCCTCGGTTTAAAGTGGCAGCATTAACCCCTGCTTTACCTGTACAAACGATTAAGAAATGATTCTATAGAGGGCTGGCTGAACGATGCCCTCAAAGCAAGCCGCGCACATTATAGAATGAAAATGGCTGCCGTATAGGCAGATGAATGTCCCCAGAAAAAAATAATCATGAATGCTCAGTAAATGTCCATCAGCGTTTTCTTGCATTATTGTATTACTACAGTCCACGCTAACATTCAGTGAGACTTATAAATGTAGGTGGCCTTCGCCATTAAAGAAGGTGTCTATAGGCCAGTGCCCTAAAACTCACTGTATTAAGGTGCATGCAATAAATCTACCCTAAAAATGCTGTCTCGGACACCATGGCCTTAAGCAGCATTAGAACAAAACGTAGAAACTGCTGCTGTTCCCCGTGTTGTTATTAACCGTCCCAGGGAACACATCCCGCTTTCCTCCATTGTGAATCTGGATATTAGCTTAAAAACATATGTCGTGCTAAGAATCAGTGGCAAGAATAGTAGAACCGTGGAGGGGGATGGGAATTGCAGCAGAGCCGTAGCTCTTTTTTATTTTTGTTTTGAAAGAATGCATATTAAAGCACTCACAGAGCGTTAGGGTTACTTTAATATGCTGTCTTATATAATGGGAGTGTCAAGAATGATAAACTGTTCCCCCATATGCATCAATAACCCTTGGCCGCCCATGACCCCATTGCCGGTTCACCACCTTCCTTAGATCACTTTTGACCCCTGCAGACCGGGACCCCCACAAGAGCTGCAGTTTTGGGGGTGGTCTGACCCAGTCGTCTCGCCGTCACAATCTGACCCTTGTTAGTCACTCAGATCCTTACGCTGCCCATCTTTTCTGCTTCTAACATCAACTTTGAGGACGAAATGTTCGCTCGCTGCCTAACGTATCCCCCCAATGACAGGCGCCACGATAACAAGATTATCAGCGTTATTCACTTCACCTGTCAGGGGTCAGAATGTCATGGCTGATCGGTGTATTCCATTATACATATTTCAACAATACAGCAAAAGGCAAACAAATATGTCTTTAAAAACATGTTTTTGCTTGCTGTCCAATCATGAAAATACATCTGCCATTTACTTACCATGGCAGCCAGTGGCTCAGTTTGTAATGTCTCATTAAGCCAAAGTCAGTAAATTAGACTGCATTGTGCGTCAATCACATGTCCCTGATGACATTTTAATGACAGAAGAGAAAAATGCTATCTAACAAAATTCACTTTGAAAATAGGTCTGGTGTGGAGTATCGCAGGGCGGTCATCAGAATCCCCGTACAAGTTTCCAGGATCTCTGGATGCCGCAGCTTACCAGCAATATGTAAAATACGTTACATGCCGAGTATAAATTCCACATACAGCCTGCCAGCGTTTGCCAGACTGATCAACAGAGCGTCGAATTCAAAGGCGTCAGCTTTTAAATAACTCATGTAGCAAATCTAGAGTTCGATCAGTTGCTTTGCAATACGGGGAGCCCCGGCTACGCTTGTGGGCTTTAGGCAGCGATCCTTCAATCTTGTGCTGCTGCTGGGTCCTGTGAACCAAATCTTCTAGAATGTAAACTCGTTTGAGCAGCGCCCTGCGAACCTCTCCTTACTATAAGTCAAAAACATTTTGTGATGCACTACTGTCCTGTTTACAGATCTGTGGAACATGGTGATGCTACATAAGTCAATAAATAATAATAATATTAAATCAGAAACCAGCCAGCGACACTTATCATTATACCCATGACAATTCCATTGGTAACTGGGTTCTGTGGTTAGCCTGCAAATCAATGGAACGGACCCTTTAATAAAACCTAGCATGATTTTACAGCTTTGAAGAGCAGTTAAAACATAACAAGATGCTCTTCAGTTCTGCGATTCATTAAATACTCCATATCGGCAGGAGCAAGTAATCAAACCGCAGCGGCTCGCATACTGAAGCTTCCTGAGAAATGGCTCCTAGCAACTCGCAGACATAAAAGTAAGCATCAGAACCGCGGGAAAATTCAGCAGTAGCTTCTAAAAACGGAATCTAGTGTTTAGAACTGCAGGAGTCACTTTTTATGTGACGGGACTCTTACTTATTGATAGGAAGCAGGTTGTTTGCCTAAAACTGTTTTTTTTTGCATTACAAGGATTGACAGCAAAGGCCGTGTCACTCAATTAGCAGCCCTTTTCGGCCCTAACCCTTAAAATGCCCTTATGGATTGAGATACAATCCTAATAGTTAATGTGTTTCAAAACTTGAGTCAAAGTGTGCCATGTAGGCAGAATTACATTTTATATGACGTTAAAAATAGATTAACCCTTTGGGAAGCGTACACAGCAGGGCCCTGTCGCCTAGAACACATTTAAACCCATATTTAAATTTCCATACGGTAATTATGCTCAGACACGCCATCGATGAGTGCTACACAGCTGATAAAACTTGAAATAAGAAAACTGCTCTACATGTACAATCCTTTTCCTGTTTCCCAGACATTATTCTCCACGGCTCATCAGTTCACCTTAATCACTGGATCCGTTCTACTCATCATTAGTGGTTTATTCAGAATAAACTTCTATAAGCTACATAGTGACAATTATCATCAGAAGTGAACTTCCGGGTAAATATGGTTTTAGTAACCACAGACAGAAGTCATTTTTAGTTCAGTAGGTTTGAGATAAACATATATATTTCAATGTAAAATGGGGCTCTTAAAATGAAACTTAACCACTTTATGCAGCCCAGACTTACCTTACCTTCTACTTTAGCCACTTTAGCCGTTACTTGGCCACTGTGGTACCTACTTTGGCACCCACCACCTTTTTTAGCGTTACATAGTAAAAAAAAAGAAAAAAGATTTAATTACTTAGTAAAAGATCCGCTTTAAGTGCAGAGAGTTAGATAAAGCAAAGCGCATATTAGCTTAATGAGTGTCTTGTATAAAAATAATAGCGATATTACATTAATTAATTTTATTATTGAACCTCCTCCTGATTCTGTCCTTAAGAACTCTCAAGAGTTTCTGCCCTCTTCCCCTGAGCCTCTTTACTATGGGGATCCTTTGGTACAAACTTTAAACTCACATTATTAACTCTAGTTGGTACGTGGGTGATATAACATTTAGGAAACTATAACCATATTCTGAGTTAAAGCCTTTCTTTATGCAAACCCAAGTTGCATATGGCAAGCAAGAGGCAAGAAATGTGAATGATAATAACTTATGCCTTATTCAGATCAGTAAAAACTTTATGTTACAATATATTATACCGTTACCTTAACGGGATTCAATGGACTTTTGACTACTACATCCCTATTAAAAGGCATTAAAGGTGATTTTCACTGTCCACCTCCCCAGCACCCAAGATGCATTGTATGGGCCTTGTTACTCCATATCCATGATACATACAGTAGATACGGGATTAGGTCGGCATTTTAATAACCATTTTATTTTATATTGATGTATTTCATGCCATACCTCTCTAGATGATTAATCTGTGTTCTAACCCCTCCAACCTTATGGAAGAGGGATGTCAGTGAGAGACAGGTATAGACAGGCTCTATAATTCTCCATATGGTTTTTATTCATATTTAATCATCCATCACACTGGGCAATGGATTGGTGCGTAAGGGAGGCATAGGTTGGCCAAAGTCCCCTGTAGACAAAACATAAGCTCTGTGCTACTTCAAACTGATGCGATTTCACCTTCAATTGGGTCTAAATGTGAGTTAGCTGAAGTTAACATACGTGTTGGATGTTTTGTCAGACCCATTCAAACTCATCTTGGCTGCCAACTTGCAATCACCCAACCATTAATGAATAGACTATGGCAACTATGTCACAAGAATGTAATCAGCACTCCAATATGCCTTGATCCCAACACCTGAGTTGGCCTTCCATCCATACAGTATTTTCTCCTTGTTGTACTGTGTTTCTCCATGTTTTCTTCTTTTTTTTTTTCTTTAGTCCAGTCCGGATTGCTTTCAGCTCAAAAAGAGGAATCTGCAGTGTTTTTGTGAGCTAGAATTGTATACAGTTTAGGTTTTACCACAATTAAGTCCATAATCCCCAGTGAGTAGTAACAGCCACCTCTTGGCAAGATGTTAATCTTTTTTTTTTTTTGCAGTGGATCTGGGCAAAGATACAACACTTTGTTCATTTAAATCAATAACATTTTATAATTTTACATGTTGTTGAATTTTTGGGTCACAGGTTAGATGGCGCGTTGGCTAAAAACACAAAATCGCATTTTGTTCACAGGCTATAAATAGTACATGATGGCAAAATCTGATGTTAATATATCTACAACAATATCTACAAACAATATAAGCAGCCACAGCTATTAGAATTAGGCTCTGAGAATCCCATGTAGGGCACTTTTAATTTATAACTTAAAATTTGTAATTCTAAGTACAGTATTGGGCACGTTCAATGTAACAAGATGCTGTCTGATTCCAAAGATCGTATACACGTAAGTACTCTTGGCCAGGCCTGGATTTACCCCCAACACCCCCTTATCTCCCTATTGTACGCAAGGGTGAAATAGTAAAGACTAGTAAAGGCTCCCTGAACAACATTTTAAATAATGAAACGTGTAAAAAGATATAAACGTAACTCTTATTTGCATTAAACATGAAAGGAGGTTTCCTCTCATTCTACGAAAGGGAAAATTATTATAATTATTGTTTATCTTCCATCTTCAGTTATGCATTAATTCCAGCCTGCCTGACTCGGGAATAATTATTATATTATGAACACTAGCTTCAATGATAACAAGCATCGCTGCTCTGGAGTAAAGCCGTTTTATGCTGCGCGTTTCCTACAACATGGTTACATGATATCTGATGAGATTTCTCCATGCGCATTCCCGACCAGCATGTCAAAAAAACAATTACGTCCATCTGCAAGATCAACATAGTTCTTGAGGTGGCCGTCACCGCGTCCTATCTGGGTTCTGGCGGTATCCTCGTGGTCGGCCTCCCAGGCAGCGTGGTACGTGTCTTTCGACCCCTGTAGGCACGCGTGCACGCTGTGCAAGCAGAATGAATGGGGCTCGTGCCTAGCATACAGCTAATTCATATCTATGAAAAGATTTAAAGAGCCAGTGTGCTCAATATGTCATATGTTATTGCTTTAGTGGTAATAGATGATGATATATATGCAATCAGTGCTTGGTTAGACCAGTTCCCCAGTGGAAGCTGTCCCACCACTGTTACCTTTGTGCCCTGTCCTTGTACCTGTGCCCTTGCCCTGCTATACCTGTGACCCTTGAAACTGTTTCTTGGATTACGTCTCCTGGTGCCTGCCTCGACCCAAGCCTGTCTACTGTTTATGATTGTGGCGCTGCCTGGCCATTCTCTTTTCCTAGCCCCTTGGTGCTGAGCATTTGACTGCTCCTGCGTTGGAGATCATGCCTACAGAACGTGAGTGCTAACAGCTCTCCATATTGCCATTGCTACAATCAATTCATCCTCACTTAAACAGTCTTCTCCCATTATCTCTTTTCCTTCTCAACCTGAAAATGAATTGTAAGCTCACGAGAACAGGGCCCTCTTCTCCTTCTGTACTGGTATGTTTAACAATTAGATTTAAATTGTCTTTTATTTATTTTTACTGCACCCTATTGTAACAGTGCTACAGAGTCCGCTAGTGCTATATAAAGATAACGTAATATAACTACCATGAGGGTCTGTTAGAGCAGAAGCTGTCTTCCATAACCTAGAGAGTGCTTAAATGTAGAAGAACCCTTCACCCGGTCACCTTACTACATACCACCTATCATTTCAGGTCCGTCGCCAGTAATTTGTTCGTTATTTTAATTGGGTGGCTGTGGCTCCTAATATACAACTCACCTCTCATAAGATTTTTGAAAATCTCTACAATTGTTTTCTTCTAACGAAAACAAAATAAGCTATGAGTAAATATCAATTTCTTAACTTTATTAGAAATCTATACAGGATAGAGCTGGAGAAAACATGTCATCCCCCCCCCCCAAGTAAAACAATATCTGCATAATAAATAAAGCAAATATGGCTCCTTTTAGACTGTTTTGCCAGACTGCTAACTATCGAGCTCCATTAGTAGCTATTTATGCTGAGTTTCTGGATCTCACCGAGCATTCAGTAATGGTAAGTGTTCCTCCATATGTTAAAAATATTTAGCACAGCTTCTGTGCTCTATTCTGACAATACGATGATGCCTGGCTTGTGCCAATTGCAGAGAACAATTAATTATCCATGAAATACAAAGAGCACATTGGGTAAACAATACTTTGTATCTAATTTTGCTAAACATCATGGAGTGGAAAAAAATCCCCACTCCTATTTTCAGCTCTCCGAGATGATTGTTGTATTGCTGCATTTCCGTTCTAAGAACTCATTTGCTCTGTGCCATTTATAATGTCTCGCTTACAACATTTATATGCCACAGACAATTATAGCAACATTCATAATTGGATAGCCCAAGTATTAGCATTCAAAGATTGAATAAACATGGCATAAGGAGAATAAAAAAAACCTCAGATTTACTACAAATACACATTCCAATGGGAATTATTGAGGTCAGAGCGAAGAAATAATATTGATAGATACATTTATTCTTTATACTTTATATTTCCCAGTTGTAGAACGGCACAAGTCAAAGCCATGTCTCAGTTTGTGAAGTCAACTTGTCCTCTGCTGATGCGGTGTCAGAAGCGGCACTTACCCCATCCACGCTCATCCACCATATTCCACCCTGCGTGTCTAGCGGAATACTGTGAGTTTCCACTGCTAGTCCCTATCTATCACTTTCCTGCCGAGCCGCAAGGAGCTCTCCATCCTACATCTGATGGAACCCGCACCAGTTCCCCCAGCCATATCCTGACAAGGCTTTTTGCTTCCACTCTTTCCTCCTCTTACCCTCTGCCTTTATCTGCTCCCCTCACTCTGTTTCTGTCCTCCTCTCCCTTTCTGTCCTCATCCCTCTTGTTCTACCCATGCTTCTTCTGTCATCCCATTTTTTTTTTACTTCAACCCTGTTCTTTTTTGATTTATCACTACACCAACCGTTGGTTTGTGGCGCCCTTCAGAGCTTCCCCTTAACTGCAGTAAAGCTGTTTACGCAAATACCCAACATGCAATGAACAAAGTGAGAAAGGACCTGAGAGAAACATTTGTGATTAACATTCTACCAGTTTTTCTTGCTTTGTACAAGAAAACTGCAAAATAAAGTGCACCTTGCCTCGAGACGAAAAGGCACAGCTGCATTGCAAGAAAAACTGAAAAAACACAAGCAAGTCAACAAGAACATGTAGCCACGTAACAGAACACTAATACCTGACATGACATTGGCCACCTTTCATACAAGCCAATTAAAATACACACCGAACACGCAAGATACATTTATCATAGTAAGATGCATGTGGAGACAGATGGAACACATTATTTGATTTATTTATCAATGTGTTGTTTTGTATCATGGGAAAAGATCCTCTTACAGCTATACAAGAGATATGAATGGCTAGTAAAATAGCATCCTTCAAGGTTTCATGGACTACAAATCCCATAATCATTGATGGGGGTTTAGCAACAGTGGGACTGTTGGGCTGTCTATGGGGGTTATTTATCAGCCAAACATTCCTAACCCTGCATTGTAATATTCCTATAAATGTTACTAACATCTGTGTAAAAAGGGTCTTCTGTTTTATGAAGTGAAACGTTCATTAATTCCAATATTATTAACCATAGTTGAACTGACTATAAGCTATTTACGGTATTTCCAGAATGTGATGCTCACGATATTTAAAAGTAGTATTTTGTGAGATACAGTTATTCCTAATGAATACACGATATGGATCTGCTGCTAAGGCACGAGTATGTTACATGTTTCATTTAGTTTGTGATGTTCCATAGAGGGGGCTTCCCATGCATTGAATCGTAACTTTTCTCTGTTCTTCATTAAACCGGTTATATATACTGCAATTGACTATCCAGGCAAATGTCTAATAATTTGCAAGGGATACGTTTATATAAACTACGACATGACTACAACAGGTAGTGGAGACGTTTAAATCTTCTCTTTGCTTCTTTTTGTAGCAGGTTAGCGGTTTTTGTACACAGCATTCGTGTCGTTATGTATTTGCCTACAAACTTTGCAAGGAGATCATTTACGTTGACCATAGCTAATGATGATTTAGGGATCAATGAGTAGTTTCATGCCCAGGACAGAGAAACACAGGTATTAGGAAAGCTTGCATTTTATGGACTTAAACCTGGATAACTATGTAACAGCGTAGTGTGGATAATATCCCTGTCCGTGGATGTTTAAAAGATTTTATAGAATGCCATAAATGTGATTTTCCTACTAGAGCTTTTCCAGTAAGTTTAGTCCTTTGCAAACTGCCACAGAATAATGGCAATGTCTACGTGCTGATCCTGGTGGGGACGGTGTGTGTCTGGATAATGGCACATGCATTGACACGCAGGCCAAATGGGCTGGATAATGATTTCTTTAAATCAATACCTGACTCGTTCACTTCCATATTCATCTGAAGGTGTGACATGCATCACAAATCAAGGCTTCACAAACGAGGGCTTTAAGACGGCTCAACTTGATCTTCGGGGTGAACATTTTAATATGTAATTGTACAATATGATTTCCTAATATATATATATATATATAAAGGTATAGGTTTTTAGTTTACAGGGTTGTTTCAGTGGTGGTCTTTCAGACGCATCATAATGCATGTAATAGTTTTTGGACTATAAACACGTTTGATGTGGTTTCTGGATTCATTTTACGCAGGACATAATATAATGAGGGATTTAATATAAAACTGGGACGCGCTTTTCTAGATGTTGATTGCACTAGGTCATCACAAATAAACCAAAGGTAATGGACGTGTAAGTGAAAGAAGGTTCCCTTTGAGACAGGGCTTACAGTGCTATTTTTTATATCTATATATAAAATCTGTGTCGCTGCTGACAGGCACAGAACTGCAATCGGTGCAGTGATGGATTGCAGACCGGTAATTCACTGTGTGCTTCTTTGGCTTGGGCTGTCCCGGTGACCCACCTGCCGGTGCCGTCTGTATGCTTTGTACAGCTCAGGTACCTGGATACACGTTTACAGCAGCCGTGGCTCTGCAGCCATCCCTCGCTGGTCCTCCAGTGGCTGCCACTCATGCGATGTGTGAGGAGGCGTTTTACCGCTACGACGGCAAGAGAGAAGAATGGGCCTGTGAGCAGTCCCCGCAGATTTCACTGCCCAACTGATATGAAAATGTGTGAGACACCTATTGTAATGTTGTTGACAGGCACCTAAGCTATATAATAGGAAGGTGTGTACACATATACATTGTACCCGTGGTACTGCTAGGAGAGGGTCCCATGGAGATCAAAGGTGCTCCTAAAGGGAGACTGGCCAATTTCAACAGGCCTCTTCCACCAGCCCATTTGTAAATGCCTCTTTTATTATATCACTACGTTTTAGAGCCAGAAGTCTCTTATGGCATTCTGAATGTATAGTATTGCCGCTCAGTTTAACAGTTGACTGTTTTTTTTGTTTGAACATGGTGATGTGGCATCATCCTTAGATAGCGTTAGGTTTTTACATTGCGTGTTTACACAGTTTCATTTATAAATCAATTTCAGCTGTTTCTATATATACATTATTGGGGCTTTTAGGGCTGTGGAACCCTGCGATACCCTCATACTCAGCAAACATTTTGAGCTCCTAGAAAAGAGGGACACATGGGAGGAAAGAGGGACACAGAGGATGAAAAAGGGACACATGGGAGGAAAGAGGGATACAGGGGAGGAAAGAGGGACAAATGGGAGGAAAGAGGGACACAGGGGATGAAAAGGGGACACATGGGAGGAAAGAGGGACACAGGGGATGAAAAAGGGACACATGGGAGGAAAGAGGGACACAGGGGAGGAAAGAGGGACACATTGGAGGAAAGAGGGACACAGGGGAGGAAAGAGGGACAAATGGGAGGAAAGAGGGACACAGGGGAGGAAAGAGGGACACAGGGGAGGAAAGAGGGACACAGGGGTTTCGGGTCCCAATAGAGCATTCTGTCCTTAGCAAGGGGGGTTGGGGGCTGCACCCTTTCAGACCTGACTCTGAAGGAAAAACATGCCACTGCCTGGCACCAGCCCTGTTTCAGGCACCCCAGGCAGCTGCCCGGAGCTGAGACTGGCCCTGTACAGTATGATGTTTCATTTAAATGTTAATGCACCTGGGGAGTGTTAAGTAGTGTGAGTGAGTTAACCTACATATCACTCCCTCCACACTCCGTTGGTGAGCGCTCGTGCTCAGGGGATTTGGGGCAAAAGGATTCCCTTGTACAACAATAAAATATTCTTTATATCTTTTTTATATAGAAGCACACAGAAGAAAAAAACATAACATCTTCAAAAGCGCTATTTTTTCAAGGCCAAGGAATTTATATTCCCAGAAACTAAACAATGTTTTTTCAGTGCACACCGCTGCCCTGACGCTGGATGTTGTCAGGAGATTTTAATGTTGCTTACTGAGAAAGACATATAAGTCTCGACTAAGACAGATGAGTAAGATATTATGCAACCTATACGGTGACTTCTCTTTTTAATGCATCGTATATCAGGCTTTATGACAGTTTGTGAGCAGGACCATTAATCAGCAAACACACGTGACCAGCAAATCGCAAGGTTTTACCAAATATCACAGCTGGAGTTCAGTTAATGGTGCAAAAATGGGGGGGGGGAGATTACAAACAGTATGCTTCACACTTTTGGACTCAATTGGTAAATACAAAGCCTGATATGGGTGCTGCAGGGCACAGAAATCTAAATGTATAACTGTAATAGTTGGGCTGCTTTGTTGAGAGTTTACTTCTTTGAAAGTTTTTTTGCTAAATATCAGTGTTTACAGAGGCATCCCTAACCCATTTAACAGTAAAGAAACTCCATAAAGGGATGCTCCAGCCACCATGGGCACTTTAAAGCATAGGATAGCGGCATGGTTCCTTTAAATGTCTGTGGTGTCCCCTACACGTGATATATTTACCTCCAGACAGTTCCAATGCCGACTCGGGGAAAGCTGCAGTTGGGGGATCTGTTTCCACCCCAGTCATACACAGAAAGCAATTACACAATTACTCGCAAGAATTGTCGGACCATGGAGGAGGAGGTCAGCTGCAGAGCTGCAGTTTCTACCTCGTGTTATTATTATTATTATTTTCCTTTCTGAAGAATGCATATTTTTTAGTAGGACTATCACAGGCACTAAGCTGTCCCTTTAATTAAAAAGCACAATACCATTTTTAGAATTGTACCTAAACATTCACACATGCGGTTGAAGTCGTTGGGCCACGTTCTTAACCCCGTCATGTCCATATTTTTAAATATCATAATTTATAATTCACATTAGGAACATTAACATTCTTTTCCCTCTGAGCCATATATCACCATGTGATGTTGAGTTCGCGAAGAACCTCATTGTACAGCCAAAAAACCCCAACTTATTTTGTTCATTTGCATCTTTCTACAACAACGAAATCAATATTATTGATAATAACAGTAATAATGCTGAAACGATTCAGGCATATAAGTAACATTTTGCTCCTGATACAGCTAGGATGAGCTTTCAAATAATTTGGAAAAAGACATTGCAGATGACAGGACACACATTTAATCCTCACAAGGAGAACAGAGATAACATTTAAAAAAAAAAGGGTTTGGCGGGACCAGAGAAACGCTCCCTCACTCTCACCAAATGTCACCATCGAGGGCACGGCTTAACGTAGCAACGTTTTTTACGGCAGCGAAGAGTCCTATGAACTACTAACCGCCGAGAGATGGACGAAATGTCACGGCTGTCACCCAGTCATGTATCCTGCACTGTTGCGATGTCTCAGCTCCTTCGCTCTTTATACTCCTGACATTTTCTGATACTTTGTAAGTTAGCACTTAAGTGGTTTGCGTACCTTAGGACTTTGGGTTTATGCTACAAGCGGAAAGTCAAATAGCTCATTTAGTATGTATTTTGTATCTTTACATTTAAACCATATATTTAGTTCTTTGACCTTATTATGCTCTATAGATATATTTTTGTTCATGCAAAAAAATAATGAGGCAGATACATCCGTAAAATCAATCTCTACATCAGCAAAGTGTACCCAATAGATTTATAATACCAACTGTAATATTAAAAAATACATCACCTTAAAATAATGTTAAACTAAAAAATAAAGTATAAAAAAAAATTCTATAAGAAGTCTACCAGACATAAAGGTATTTGCTATAACGTATTTATATCATACTGAATCGTAATCATACAGACTATTATTTTTTATTGATTTATATAGCGCCATCATATTCCGCAGCGCTGTACAATACAGTGAATAGGAGGTGATGGTCGTTTCCTATCATGTGACAGGATCAGCCAGTGAGAAGCTCCGTTTGAAGCTGCATGATGTAGTCTGTAAGACTGAAAGCTGCATGGCTTGCCTTATGTAAGAAACAGACGAGGCTCAGAGTTACTGAGCCGGGACCCCCAGGCTGGCAGCCTGCAGTTCCGGGAGCAGAGATAATCTGTGCAGGGAGGATCTTGGGTTTATGTGTATGAAAGTCAGTGTGAATGTATTTATACAGTTTGTTTCTGTTTCTGTATAAATGGTGTCTTTTTAATAAAGTGTGAGTCGGCAGTTTAACATTTTAAATTCCTGATACCTTTGACATATTCAAAACTCATGCAAACTCACTCTTTAGTGAACAGAACCCCTGCGTGTCGATGTACTGCATATCAGTGTAGCAGCGAAAAGAAAGAGGCAGTAATGGACTTGGTTGGCCAAAACGTTGTTTACTGTTTATATACAATTGAATCCCTTTTTCTTTTCTAAAGGAGCGGAAAGTGGTAGTAGAGCCCTGCGCGGGACTGTTTTCTTAATCCCGCTCCCGATGAATTTCTGACCATTACCGCCCGCTCCCGCAACATGCGTGTTTAATCCCACCCGCTCCCGCAAACATCATTCACAAACAGTACTCATTCATATACTCATTCATTCCCTCATTCACAGATACTAATCATTCACAGATACTCATTCATTCCCTCAATCACGCATACTCGTTCATACAAACTCCCCCACCCCCTTATCTGAACTGCAGATTTCAGGCGCACTCCCGCAAGGCTGCCTTCCCGTTGCTCCCACACAGCGCCTCTTGTCCCGCCAGAACTGAGCAGAGTCATGTGACTTAAATTCATGTGACTCCGCTGGGTTCCAGGGTGGAACAAGAGAAGGGATGCTGTGTGCGAGCAATGCGAAGGCAGCCTTGCGGGAGTGCACAGGATTACCCGCAGGTACACTGTCTGACCGCCTGCTCCCGCCGCAACACCCGAAAAACCACCTGCAAGTTTTTTCCCAATGCAGTCCTCTAAGTGGTAGTTCTTTTGTGAGCGCTTGAAAAATGTTGCCATATACTTTTGTTTGCTAGCTATTTGTTACCTGTTCAGGGCAACAACTCTCTTTTGCTACATATTATACAGCTCATCTTAAAGAAATGCTGAAATGATTAGTCACCTCCAGCCTTTACGACCGACTAGTATTAATCCAGCAACATACGATACGTAAACACATTCCAAATGAATGTTAAAAAAACTGGGCCTTCATGGTGTCCATGTAAGAGCGGCTCAACTCCAATAAAAAGGAAATCTAAACTAAATGTCAAAGACCGTAACAGGGCTGAGGATTTTATGGGCACTGAACAATAACAATATTTCTATATTTGGAAGATAAGCAGAAGAGAGCGTCTTGCAAAACACGCACAGAGAGACCTTTTTTTTCCTTGGCTAAAGTACATTCTTCTATAAAAGGATCATACAATAGATGCTGTCTGATTCCCAAGTGATTGGAACTACGATAGAAGATTTCTGAAAGTACGCTGTAATTCAAACTATCTGGAAAGTGGAAAACATTGTCCTGTAGCCCATCCTGCGTGCCACATCTTTCCTCTCCGCCAACTAGCCAAAGTTCTGATATGTGTATAAAGCATAGGACGCCCCGTTACACACGCCATACACTGCACCCTTTAACTGCCAGGCTCACGTTCCTGCAACAGCTAACAAGGGGGCAACAAACATTAAACATTATTTATCTTACTATTTATCTTAATCTGCTTTCTTTGAGATCTTGGTTTGACTGCTGATGTCATGATCTAAAAATGACTCTGAAAGAGTGGTTTGTTTTGTAGTAAAAAATACAATGAAAATGAAAATGTAAATTTTAGAGACACGGACAGTTTTGGCGCAGATACACTGTAATGGCTTTGATCTGTAATTACTCCAAAGGAACAGTTTTCTGCGACTTCAATCAACATTTATTCTAAGACTCTACAAAGATAAGGAAAAAAAAAGCCAAAGCAATTCCTGATAGTATTAAAATGACGTCATTTTCTTTTTCATTTAAAGTACGTCTCACCTAATCAAAACAGATTAAAAGATAAAACAGAGCAAAAGAATGTCTATAGGCTGAATGTGTATAGGTCTATAGGCTGTATTGCAAGCCAATTTAACAAAAGAGCAATGTGTCCAAATCACTATATGAACTGAATGTGGAGACTTTCAGGAGACATCCAGGACACAAGGTTTGTCACTTTTTGATTGCTGACCCACTGTTCCACCGGCTCCCTCATTTGCATGTGCCTGCTACTTTATGTGTAGCTTTGGGTAAAGCGCAGGGTTAAATTGCATGAGCATTCTACCTACATACAGCTGTTTCAAGCTTGATTGAGTTTATTCAAGGGCAGACATACATATCATATACAAGGCAGACTGCGATGCAGCTCGGAATGAATACATCGACAACTTAACAAAATATACACAGGCTTACATTTGTGTAGAGTCCGCAATAAAATCAATAACGTGAAACAAGCATTCAATCACGCGCTGACATAAAACATAATACAAAGAAGCAACAGTAATCATAACACGGCAAGAACGTGAAGGTAGGTGGGGGTATGAAGGGTCCAAGGGCTGAGGGGGAGCGGGGGTCGCTTCATGCCGCTGTTTCAAGCTTCTTAGAAGATTTATCAGCGCAGGATATGGCCCATGCGGGTAAAGCTCTTAGTCTGTGCCCAGAGCACCCAAACTCAATTAGAACCTTGCTGACCACCCTATAAGCCTGAAGGCATCACTTTACAGTTCACCCCCATCTGAGAGGGTAACTTTACCTAAATAAAAGCCACAACAATACATTAATATAATGACATACATAAATAACACATTATGGGTGGGCGGCTTAGTGACGTGCAGCGTCATTGCACCCATATTTATATTCTAAACTTCTGCCAATAGCGCAGCTTGAGCCAGCAAAAAAACGCGGTAAAGTACAAGCGCAAGCGTAACCAGAACTTTCTTAAGTGACATAACCTCCTTTTATTTATGTAACTTCACTTCTGCTTGCCCCCACAACCCCATGCAACCCTGCATTAATGGTGCTTTTACTACAACGTGCCATTGGAACACAGGAGTGATGGGAGTGATAAAGAGCCATTGAACACAGGAGTGATGGGAGTGATAAAGGGCCATTGGAACACAGGAGTGATGGGAGTGATAAAGGGCCATTGGAACACAGGAGTGATGGGAGTGATAAAGGGCCATTGGAACACAGGAGTGATGGGAGTGATAAAGAGCCATTGAACACAGGAGTGATGGGAGTGATAAAGGGCCATTGGAACACAGGAGTGATGGGAGTGATAAAGGGCCATTGGAACACAGGAGTGATGGGAGTGATAAAGGGCCATTGGAACACAGGAGTGATGGGAGTGATAAAGGGCCACTGGAACACAGGAGTGATAGAGGGCCTCAAGAAACCTATGAAGATATTCCATTAAAAATCAGCCGCTTCCAGCTATAATAGTCATTTACAACATTAACACCGTCTGCGCTGGATTTCTGATCCATTTAATTGTATTTTAATGGACAAAATTTGCTTTTCGTTTTAAAAACCAGTAAATTTCTCAGAGGCCCCAAACTTTTGAACAGTAGTGTTTCTATCCCTTAGCAACACGTTACACCTAGTTGACCCCAAAGAGTTTCACATTATTTTGTTCATTTCACTTTCTTTTTTTTTCATTGTAAAAAGAAAACTTTCAGATAAAAAAAAAACACAGTTGTAGACACATAAACTTCTCACGAAGCATTACCGAGGCAAGGTAGAATTATTTCCATGACAACTGTTACTAGCTTAAAGGCTTATGTTATCATCAAGCCATCCGTAAGGTCCACGGTGCATTTGATAGAATTCCAGCTTTCAAATCACAATTCCATTAGTGAGTGATACAAAATGTGATGGACTGCACAGCGCATACAGGAGAACGCTCGCAATTCTGCTCGCAATGTTCTTCATTCTCATTCGCAAACTGCATACTGTTTCATTCACTTTCCTTCGTGTTACACAAATCCAGCGAATTATGAACTCCTTCTGCCGCTCTCAAAACAATGAGTAGCCTGACGTGCCTGACACCCGCTACACCATGATATATTGTTTTATTACCTTTTGCATCTTGGAAGCTCAAGGAGAGTGATTAGAAAGTTTCCGTTTCACTGATGATTTAATCAGCCCAGTCTGGGTGGCGTTTTTTTTTTTTTCTGGATAGGCTGGAGCCACTCCAAAAAGTTGTAATTCAGATATAAATCACTTTCCAATAATCTGACCAGCGATTCCCAGAAATGAGAGGATAAGAAAGGGGACGGTGCAAGCTCCGAAGAAAATGTCCTTGATTTTACAGGTTTAACTAAGTTCTTTGCAATGTGTAAAATATTGGGCTGGCAGGGTGCCTACTGAATAGAGATTTATGTACGATATGTACAAAGGGATATATATGTAATCCCTCATAGCGGCTGTACGCCGGGGACGTGGTGTCTAAGCTAGATGCCGAGACTTTAAATTAAAGAGGTAGTAATCCCTAGATATTTTTTTACACAGATGCCCTCCTTTCATGTAACAAAGCAGTATTTTTAGGCTCATTTATGTTTTATGGTGAAACAAAAATCACAAGCCCTGCATAGTTCATTAAGATGCCACACATGAATGTGCATGTCCATACAAAAATTATATTTCCTCACCCCTTGTTTATTTTTATTTTTTCGTTTATCACCCAAAACCATCTTAATTTGACCGTCAGAAAGACCCAAACTAGAAAGTGACCATAGGCCCAGTAGATGAAAGCAGAGCCGTTTCATCTACTGACTGAGGCGCCTATTTAGGGCAATTAAGATGATTCCGATATAACTAGTAAGATCTAGTGTGTCGAGTGATGTAAATCAGCGATAAGCTACGATGAAAGGGATTCGTAGCCCTTGATTTGCAGGGGGTTATCCTGGAGAAAAAAAACAACACCTGCTAAAGACACAAGCATAAAGCTAACATAACCTTGAGATGTAAAGTGTAAGTATACGCCATCAGCAGCAGTTCATCATGATACAAGCGAGTGATATATGCAGCTTTTATGGGCTTTCATAGCTTTTCATCTCTCTCTGAGCAAGAAAAGTGAAGCAAACATTTTAACTCTGACAAACTAATAGAAACATTAATTTACTCTTATGCAAATTGTAATGAGCGTTTTGCAGCTGCACAGAGGGATCTGCATCAGTCATACAAATGATGGGATTCACGCTGCGTCTCTCTCTCCAGGCGGTGCCGGATGTGTGCCGGCCAAAATCTACAGGTTGCAGGCATACGATGGAAAATAATACACGGGACGCGAGCAAATGCTCAACATCACAAAGAAATGGCAAAATAAAGACATCTTCCAATGAACTTTTTTGCCCCCAATCCCTGTGTCCCTCCCTTTGTTTTTTTAATCCAGCAGATTACTTTGGCTGTTGAAGGCCACGTGAATCATGTGCTCATTCCCAAAATCCCTACAATTTAATCAAAAGGGATGGTTTGAGATAAACATAGACAAAGCCACATAGTACCAATGGGAAAGTCTGCATTTAATGGTAAAAAATAATATGAAATCGCACAAAATGATGCTTTATGTGAAATTTAATAATTGTATTTATATTCTTTTGACAAAATTCCCTTTTCCTATGGCATTTTCTTCCTAGAAATTGCAAGGTAAGGGACAAAAGAACTGCTGTGCGCAGACTATAACGAAAAAGCGCAATAATCAAAGGTAGGGTTTGCCCGCAGCATGTTAACAAGGAGAGGAGTTACGCAAGGGTAAGAAAAAAGTATGAGGGGAACGGACCCCATCAAAAAGTACCACTCCCCCCCACAGTAATCAGGTGCCATACCCAGAAGCTCCAAGGCTGATCCAGATAGCACCCAGGCCTGGGCATCGGTGAGGAGAAAGAAGAAACAATCCGTTCTTTTGGATCAACAGCGGAAAACAAGGAATAGGAAAGGGTTGAGCTTGATGGACGCAAGTCTTTTCTCCACCTAAACTACTGCTGTAAACTAAATCTGCCAAAACTGGGTCAGAAGAGGAATATACACTTTAACCCCTTCATGATTCACTCACTCTAACGTCCAAATTAAGTTAGAAAAATATATTAACACTGTATTCGTGAAGATTAGCTATACAGTTAAGTAATTTTGGTGTGTGATAAATATGTTGAGATCGTTTATTTAAAGGTACTTAATCTTTTGAGTGGTTATTGGTTTGCATTCCCTGCAGGCTAAAATCTATTGATCGCTGTGTAGGTCCCAGGGCTAAAGATCTTGTGGAGCTCTTGGCACAAGTAATTTTCAAACAACGTTAGCAGTAATATGCTTGTAATAAATGTAGATAAATCATAAGTGCCATCTTCTCAGCAGAGCAGCAAAGGGACTTTTGGAGGAAAATAGATTTATTCAGCCACATCTCTTAGGAGCTGGTTGATGCCTTACTCAAGAGTGACCATGGAAAAAGCAGATATTCCACACTGGCCTAAATGTAAGCCTTATCTTTTCCCCACATTCATCGGTCATTAAACCAATGCCCAACCTCAAACCAGACTGTTACGAAACTTTCCTCAAGTCTGATATTAATTGCCAAAATGTATCAAAATTTAAACAATTTGTAATTGATGATGGCCAATATTCCGCCATTACAGTTTTTACCCCATCTGTCTCTTTTTTTTTGGCCATTGGTGTGGGTCCAATTAGCTTATACTTACTGTACCTGTTTCACATTAAGTGGTCACATTGGTTTGACGTGATTGGTCACTCATAGACCTACTTTGGAAATCTCCAGTCTTTGGGTGAAGCCCTGCTTCCTCAGGTCTCGGGGTCCATTTCTTCTTTTGCACAACAAGAGAGCAGCATCTGGCAATGGCAACGTCCCATCCGCTGCCCTCCTATTAAAGGATATATGGGGCTAGCCCTGGCCCCTATATGCAACTAGTCCTGTCCCTTCATGAAGAGCTCTGGGTAGCCTACCATAGGAAGTTTTCAGGTTTTAGAAAACTATTCTTTAATAATTTAAATTATCTATCGATGATGTCAAATTCACAGATCTAATAGTCTTGAAATTATGTACTCTTTTTGTGATGGGGGGACTATAATTTTATTCTGCAAGATACATTCCATAGCCTGTGTTTATGTTGCAGGTGTAGTTTACTTTCTTGTGTGCAAAAGTTTAGATATATAATTTTCATCTAACGATTTTCTTTGGAAAGATGTCGTGTTAGGTCTTCTTTTACTAATTAACACTTTATCTGGAATGTAATGAAAGATCAAAGACCTTTCAGTAACCGTATCGATCTGGGTGTCCGGTGTTCTGCACAAGCTCTAATCCCTTTCAGCCCTAGCAAAGCAATGTACTGCTCTTCCTGTTGGAACTGAATGGGTTAAAAATTAAGAAAATGCCTGAAAAGATAATAATAATAAAGATACAACACTAACTTTACTACTGTTCTGTTATGTGGATATAGATAATACCCCATCACAACTCTTCTACCCACTCCGCATCCATGCTTCACACCCTGCTTTGCCCCATGCTATAATTCTGATCATCAGGAGGAAAAATATGAGGTTTATTTAGGGGTCAAAGTTTTTGTGATCATTCTTGATTCAACTGATTTACTTTGCTTTAACACTCTATAAATGAAGACCACTCATTGCACTTTGTTTTCATTGTAGCAGTGTTACATTTTAGATTCCATGAAGATGAGTATGAGCATCTAACCCTGTATATTCCTCTGAAAACTTAAGAAGGTATGATGATTATAAAGAATAAACCAGGGCTGGGCGAGCCAGCATGGGTCGTTGAGTAGATCCGTGAGGGTGCTTGCCAGAACCGGTGTATATGGGCGGCCAAACCGGCTTCCCACGTGTTATTGACAATTTTAATGTAATTGTTAATGCACATCTGAATCTGCTGGCTCTCCATTACTACTGTGTAAGGTAACATAATATATGCTTCTGCTTTATCATCTGTTCGTGGCTCGTGCAGTATATGTGAAAACATTTTATTAATTTTAATTAGACAAAGTATGCCTATGATGTAACTCCGTGTTCTGAAAGTCAAAGTGCGCGGCGACCTTCAAACCACAGTAATAACAACATCTATTTTCTGTGTCTCCACTTTATCCTGGAAGCAGCGTAACAACTCGAGCAGCATCAACAATGGCAAAGCACCCCGGTTAATTAAATTAGTGCCAGATGATAAATTGCTCTGCGTGCTATTTATTTGGTGTGTCAACGTGCAGAGCCATTTTAGGTGACTGTAACGAATGATGTCCGCTAAGTGTTGTGAGTTTTTTCCCGGCTGTCAGCGTGTTGATACTGGTGCCTTTCTCCGTTTTCCTTTATGGGGATACTCAGCTTAATGAGGTTAAAGTTTCACCCGGTAACAAATTGTCTGAGCGATTCATTAGAAAACTTTCTACCTGGTAATTAATATTCTCTATTATCGTTGTTTTATGCTGGCCCTGGCTCACAAGCATTAGAAGTCTCTGAAACAGAACACCTACAGAATTCTAATTGCATTTTTGGCAAAAGCACCAAGTCCTTTTCAAAGGTTTCATCTGCATGCACATACGGCGAAATCGTACCCAGAGGCTTGAACTTCACGGTCGTCTAATTACACATTACTTTCTTCATATAAAGTCATCACATGATACATAAATAAAGCGTAATACTATTAGTGCATCTGTGTCTGGATTATTAAACAGAACGCACTGGGACGCAGGTTTATCGCACATGTGAAAACATTTGGTACGGCACATCGTAAAAGTCTCCATCAGACTATCCCTTTTAATGGGGATTATTTTTATGCAAAATCATTGCTGTCCTGCGTCATAAAATTGGATATAAGGATGCTCCACAGTAAAGCCGCATGAAAGGTAATTATGATATATATGTAGAAAACCGGTTTACAAAAATCAGCTTAAGACAGGTATCCATCATATAGCTTTTGACAAGTAAAATATATCAATATAAGTATATATGGATAAACTGTGTTAGTAGGCTGATTAAGAAGGAATTTTTTTCCTGACGGCAGAATTCCGAGTAGCTTAATTAGGGGGTTTGTTGCCTTCTTTTGGATAAAGGGTAGGAAGGTTAGGTAGAAGGGTTGAACTTAATGGACTTGAGAGTCTTTTTTCAACCTCATGTACAATGTAACTATGGTTTTAAAGATACCGATAATGGACAAAATCGGTCAGATTTCTTTTATACAACTGCAATCATAGCTTAAATGATTTCAGACTGACATTTTAAAACCACATTATAACGTTCAGACCCCTGAATTAACACGTGTGATGTTGCTTACAGATAAAATAAAGGTAATATACATGTATTAAAACCACACGAGAGCTGTCAGATATCACCAATGCTATGTTCACCCCCTGTAAATGATTGGGAAGAGGCCGTTCACCCGTACCTTCTCTCTTTCACGTGCTGTTTTCAGCGCATTGGGGGTGCATTTTGTTTTTGCTTCATTCACTCGAGCGGTAGGAAGATTTATTAGGCGCAGGAGGGGATAATGCATACCCGGAAAGAAAGTGCAAACACCAAAATCTGTTATATAATGTGTTTACCTACAGTACAGATCATTTTTCACAATAAAAAATGTAGAGGTCCAAATTCACAGAGGGGGCATCTGAAATAATAGTTGTAGACATAAATATGGCCGCTGAAGGGGGAGTTGGGGCATTTGTTATCCCGAGACATCTGAACAAGGTGGTCACACACGCAATCCTTCCAAGCACCCCACATTAGCTCAGAACTTCAGAACAGTCTTTTATACATACAGTTGCTAACATAACGTGTATATATATATATATATATATATATATATATATATATAAAACATCTCAGACAGACATATCAGAGAGATAGATTAGCACTGAAAATAAATGTTTTAAAAACAAACGATTCATTTAATGTATAAAGATAAAGTATCTGTTACAGAAGTGTAGTTAGAGGAGGTCTGGTAAAGAGACCTCCAGTAAGCTGAAAAATGTCTTAACATTAACGGCACAAACTCAATCTGACAGCGCAACACAACAACGTATATAGGACTTAAATTACAGAGAATGTTAGGAAAACACATTTAAAGCTTATAAAATAAATGAGTCACGTCAAAAACCACTACACACACGAGAAAAAGTCGGAAACTGTGAGAGGTCAGCCCTGGAAATTTCAACACTGTGATCATGCAGGCTTTACAGGCCTCGTGAGACAAAACAAGCAAAATACGGGTCAGAATGATGTTACAACTTGGCATAAATGAGCTACAAAAATATATGAGACGGCCAATCAAAAACTGGTTTTAGAACGGAGCAATATATAAACGGATAGCTATTTATCCAGCAGTTCCGGCTCATGCTGGACTTGATTTCAAACAGTCTAATAAACTGTCACCATCTGACACCATCAGTGTAATATATCGCATGAAAAAGTGCAGAAGATGTTATTAGGCGCTATCTTTGATGTTCCACTTAATTGCCAAAGCTGCTCTACAACATTAAGGTGCCGGTTCCCTTTAACACCCTTTACAAAATTGAGAGAGAAAAGTAGGGGGAGCAGAAAATAACTACTATAAATACTGAGCAGTATTTGAATCTGCTCCTGCAAATGTGAGTGGAACTACGGAGGGGGAGATTGTGTATTTGTGTATCATACAGTGTGCGCGATGGCTTTTCTTGTTTTTTTTTTCTATTTTATACTACCCTGATATTTGAGGAAAATGAAGAGGAAGATACATTGTATTCTCAAATGAAGCTCTTCAGGACCCTCTGACAGTTTACTTAAGTATCATTTTTCACTTTTCTAATATATCGCATTATGCGTTTCACATTGTGTTGGCAAAACATGGCCATCTCTGGAAACTGCATCCTTTTCTCCAAATACCACGTCAGGAATTAAGTCAGCAGCAGGAACAGCGACAGGCGTGTAAGTGCTTTCCAGCTTGCAGTATAATAAATGAGAGGTTCAGTAAGTGCAGTCATTCAGAAGCCCAGGAGTTAAACAGATGTGATGATCGGGGTGCAATATGGATCCATATATTAGGAAAAGGTGGCGCTTGACCCATAGAATTACAGTCTAGTAAAATAACAGCATAACATTAGCCAAATACACTGAATCACTGGCCATCGCTCGCGGCTGAGCCTCCTAAGACGACGACGCTTTTTCGATCTTTATCTGATGAATGTCCTCCTAATTTTGGTTCCTACTCCCTGGATTGCTTTTTCCCAACCCACCATCCATCCCGGTGTTCTCGCACCTACATCTGGGATACAGTACCTAACACTTAGCTGTATACCCTGTTTTTCCTTGAGCAGCATATTGTCATAATGATGTCATACTATGATGTCGCAATATGATTCACTCCGCTTAATGGCTTGGATGGCATTACTGGTAAATATGAATTTATTTAGTTCGATATTGTGTGTAAAATACATTCAAACCGAGTGTGACCTCTGAACGTCACTCTTGGCTCGACATATAAATATATTTTCAATCAATATATTAAGGGAGAAAATATTGTAGATTTAATTCTTCAGTTGGCCTGCTGCCTTGAAGACGTAGTCATATCCAGCAAGCCATATGGTCTCTATTGGCAAGTTTTAAACTGCTTTATCAGCACTGGTTACTGCAACTTGGAAGTAAAATCAAACGTCTTGCTTTAAAACAAGGCAGACTCATTAACATTACAGAGCATAAAATACACTTAAAGATAGGCTTAATGTCTTTAAACGATGAGCCAATTTAGTGTACAAAAAACTAAAACTAAACTAAAATTTCCCTACCTGTATTTTTTTTCTTTCTCAACAAAGGGAGATGGAGAAATTGAAAGATATTGGGATGGGAGACGATTTTCATTTTAGTGGGAATCAAAAACTGTAGCGAAGGACATAGGGCTGGATTCAGTAACCGCAGATCCCGTATGTGAAGGAAGCGGGACAGTTTTATGGTCCTGCCCATAGTAACAGCATCTGATGTTTAAAATATAACCATAGTCGGTAGTGTAATTGAGGACCAGAGTGTGTTTAGATCTTTTCATCCTTATAGCTACCCTATTGACATTTAAAAAGCGTAACTTACATGTAAGCATTGCAGCCGCTTATGATATTTGAATAGCACACAATACTAGTGACAAAGTAATACGTCATGGCTAAAAAGTATGATCCCCGTAAATCCCAGTCTCCAAATATTTTTTTGCGCTGGCGATCACCATACTGATTACAAGGATACGGAAATGGAGGTGCCATATTGCCATGTTTGTGTATCCAGGCCACAGCACAAAATGTGGATTCATTTGGGTAAAAAAGGTGTTGTTTTTATTATCAGACACCTTTCCATTCTAGTACGGAATCAGAGTGGGCAATTTATTGGGGTGAAGTTGAGGTTTGCTCGCCGGAAAGAATATATTTTGGAAAGGTGTAAATGGTTTTGTTGCTGAACATTGTGGTTTTTTTTGGCCCACAGACTTTAAGTGTCTGGAAAACAAGAAAAATGCCTCAACATAACACGGGAAGACTGCTTCTACAGGTTTATAGGCAAATTAAAGACCCACTTGTATAAACAAGGCCAGCGAAAGTTTATCAGGCCTATATACATTGATGTTGCCATTATTTGTGTTGAATCTCAATTAGAAAAAGAAAGGAACACCATTACAATTTATTCTTTCACATTGGATGATAAAAAAAAAAGAGCCATACGCTACTGATGGAAATTATTACTTAACTCGCTAACAGATAAATAAACATTTATTTCTTTGTCTTGGATATATTGGTGTTATTTGGTCTTCCCACCCCAATTATTTGGTGCGATAACTTTTAACATCACATAAAATATTTGGAATTAGTATGGCCTTATCATTATTTTGGATCCATTTATCACACAGGGTGAGAATGTTAACCCTCAATAAATCTGTTGACTATTTCAGAGAGATTTTCTATTAAAGGGACAGTCAAGTGTCTCAGTCCGCCTTGCCAACAAAGAATGCCCATTCACATGCATTCTTTAAGGAAGGACTCTGTGGTCCCGTTTTTGATTGGCAAAATACGCATGTTGGGTCTGATTAGTGAGCCAGTGCTGGGGATGACTGGGGGTGAGTATACCCCGTTTGCACAGGCAGCAGTTTGGCCAAACTCATCTTCTGCTATTCTAGGGGATGGGTAAAGGACAAATATAGGGGCCACTTCGGCCGAATCCCTACATGCATTTGTAAGTACCACTCAGAAATATTAAGTGAGCACTCAGCTCTTAAAATGCCTTAAAGTGCATACAGTGGCTGCATTTTCCCTTTAAAGGTAAAATAAATTTACAGACAATAAGAAATCACTATTTTTTAACTATTATAACGTAATAGCAGGGAAAAAAATTGTTTAACTTTCATCATGTTGTTTCTACTTCATGTAGAGCATCTGTGACAACACCCTGGCCAAAAAATAACAGGAGCTGCAGGACCTCTCTGAACTCCGAGAAGGGAATTACAGATCCACAAATTGTAGAATTATAAGTTCCTGCTGATTTCTCTTAGATGTTAAATTAGATGAATTTATCACACAAACATTTAAACCAATTATTACTACAGGGTATATAGAATATATAGGTGTGCAGCAGCATGATGGCTACTGAATTTGCCATTTTATAATCTACAAGCAACTGCAATAGGTGTCATTAATGGAAGATCAATAATTCAAAAGCAAATAAGACTGTAGAAAAAATATGGTGTATTAAATTAAATGAATGCATTTTTTTGGGCTCGAATCCTTTATTTTTATGTGTGCTTTATCATATGTTCAGGGTTTCAGGAAAAAAATTACTTTCCGAGGTATTGCCCTATAACACAAGTGGCATAAAGTTAATAGCGTTTAATACTGTAAAAATAATTGAGATGGATAAATGGCAAATATGTTTAATGTAGAACAAATTGCTAACAAAATCAAATCAACGTGTTTCACATGCTGACACT
This sequence comes from Spea bombifrons, assembly GCF_027358695.1. Taxonomy (NCBI): domain Eukaryota; kingdom Metazoa; phylum Chordata; class Amphibia; order Anura; family Pelobatidae; genus Spea; species Spea bombifrons. The sequence goes on along the minus strand of NC_071091.1, from coordinate 5,875,223 downwards.
GACCGTTGGTCATCCCACAAGATTTGCAAAACTAGATTACTTTAATGTTTAAGAAAAAATATAGACAAGCTATGTTTTTTAACCGATAATATGTTATAGATGCTTTAAGTGCAAGGAAAACCTTCCTTAGTGGGGGTTCTGCAGCTAGGACACATAAGCAGAACTTAACAGACATGTAGAATTTGGAGTAAGTGATGTCACAAGAGGACGAAGGCGACCTGAGCAAGACAATCGCAGGAATCTATTCAGGTGCTAAGTTAGAATAGCAATAAAATAAGTGCAGTCCCGGGTCTGGAGCGGGCTTTTGGGTATATATGATCAGTAACAGTAAATACACTAAAAGAAGAAAACATTGGTTACATAAAACAGTCCTACGTTTCTCTTTCCAGATCTTTGTCTTCTCCTAATCACACCCTTAGCTAGGTTGCTAGCATTTTGGAGGAGAGAATTCTCTAAAGGAATAGTGTAGGAGGTCTTCCATTTACCAATTTGTCCAAATACAGCCAAAGAATAAAAAAATAAAGGTAGAGTGAAATAGGCAGGCCGGGTAGTTCATCCATCGGTCCATAAGTGCCATCATATTCAACGTTGCTATGTCTCAGCCAATAAGAACTCTCAGACAGGAGGCAGATGTCAGCAAAACAGAGGGGACTTTAATGTTCTTCTGAATACATCTTAATGAGTACATTAAGATACACATGAATAATAACATGAGAACAAATCTTAATGCTTCTCCTACGTAGCAGCTTCTGTCCTACTCATGGAACAAGGACCTTTAGGAAAATTAAAAAGGCTACAGTATGAAATGTTCGCTACTTCTCAATTTAATGTCCTTCTCTGCTAGCTATTCACTTTATACCTATAGACTTGGGTTTGCCCAGAGAATTTGAGGTATCATTCCTAGCGCTATACATTATATAAGAAAAAAAAAACTACAATCTGAGAAACTGCAGAAGTAACCAACTCTTGTGGTATCTTCTAAGTAAGGATAGAGTCGTCTTTAGTTAGACAGAAAAATCTAAAGCAAAAGCTTTTAGGACCCCATAAGAATGAGGTCATAATTTCTTAGTGAATTAATTATTTGGCATTACATGAATATGTTGCTCTTCACTCTAGAATTAGAATGAATACTACCTACCTAATCCAAAAGGATATATTTTAAAGTTTGATAATATATTCTAATTAAAATCATTTAATTACCTAAAGTTTAGACCATAAAGAATTTAAATTAATATTGAATTATCTTTTTGTTTTTCAATCGATTACATTTTTGTCCACTCCTGTCAGTAACTATTTGTTATTGTTTTTGTATACAAAGGCATTTTTCTATGATCAAAAGTTCAGTCAGTTAAATGTACAAGTGACGTCAGTGTAAATATCTTTCTACTTTTTATAAAACATGGGAAAAAAAATCTTTTATATGCTGCGTTTACACGAAACTTTGGATTAGATTTTTCCTACGCGTTCAGAGCATTAAATATGTAGCCGAAATTGGCAACAAAGAAACGATTTATCACTATCAAGAGTTTTACTTGCCAAGAAAATTGGAACATAATGATATAAACTGTAAGCGCAGAAATGCTGATTGTGTGGATAAAACTAAAAGGATTCCATGGGACGGGATCTAAAAATAGGCTTTATTTTGTTTACGTTAACTCATTGTTACTATTGAGTTCCAGACCGAGGCCTGTGGTTTTGTACTTTAAATTCCGGGAAAGAGTACAGACAGTTTCTGAGATCTAATGAAAAGTCACAACGTAAAAGGGGCCAAGTTTTCTTTTCCAAGGAACAGCGTCACTGATCGCCTTCTCTTAACTAAACGAGCATTATATCCGGGGCATCTGCTTCCTGACTTCAAGCAGCACTGCTGCATCTTCTCAACATATCAGGTAGTAATCCCAAAAGGTAACTTTTAATAATTCATGTTAAAAATGCGTAAAGCAAAACAAAACAAATAATGAAACAAAAACAGGAAAGTCCAAGCATATCATGGTGGGACCTAAAAACTAAAAAAAGGAGAGCCTATAAATCACCAATACCCTGGCTCACAAATGAACCAGATCCCTCACTTGTTCTGCATGATACCCTATATTAAGTTATAAGTAATCAGAGCTGCATGCAGGTGCTAAGGTAGTGGAAGAAGTCCCAGGCGAAGTGTTAGCAGCCGGACACGTTTCACCAAAAGCTTCATCAGGGACTAAACATTATCCCAAAGCATTTCTCAGCTGAGTGGGAGATGAAACGGTGCTTTGTTTTCACCATTGGCACATTAACCTGCTAATCGGGAGGGCGCGCTGCATCATGGGAGGGGGTGGGGCCAGACAGCCCTGCAGAATGTTTCACGCAAAAATACTCTGCGGGGCTTGGGAGGCTAAGGAAACTTAAAAAAAGGAAACATGTGTGCAAGAAAATAATAACAAATGTCATATCTGTGTATATAATCTGTGTATATAATGAAGCAGTTTTTGTTCTTAAGAGGGGTCTTTATTTACCGTTATGTCACTTCTCTGCCTCATTTGCTTGCTCCCGCTTTTACCTGCAGGTTTTTCCACTGCTCTCCTCACCTTCTACCACTGACCCCCTTTTTTTCTCTCCACACTTATGGCCAGGCTGAATTTGGTTGTTTCAGCTGGTGGTATTATATGTGGCCATAGACCCCCATGTAATTTGTTTTCTTCTTTTTTTTTAGTTTACTCGTATGTACTTACCACTTCCTGTATTTCTTCTTTATTGAAAAATGAATAAACGTTAATTTGCAAAACATGAACCTAACAATGGTGGATCAAACAACATGGCTTCAGCCTCCCGGTGTTAGCAAAACTTTAATGGTATTTATGTTTGTGTAGGAATATACTTACTAAAAGTTGTTGTCCTTTGCATGCAGCCCGCATCCCAAATACATATTAACATAGTAAATTAGGTTGATAAAAAAGACAACCTCATTGTTGCAAAAATCCACATTTAAGAGAGTTCTAGTTGTGCCTCAAACACAGAAAAAAATCCTTGTTGACCCCATAATAGTTTGTATCCCTGTATATTCTGCTTTGCTAAAAAGTCTTCTAGGCCATACTTAAATTGCATTGACAGCAAAGCCTCTGCAGGCAGTGAATTCCACATTAGGTATCCTATGAATGAGCAGGTCATCAGAGAGCGGCTTGAATTGTCCCTATATATATTTGTATAATGATATGCAATTGTAGTTTGTCTACATGTAAGTCCTTTTTTAATTAATGATTTCTTTAACACAACCCATTTAAGGTATATTTTGCACATTTATTTATTTTCTTAACTGCATAACTTTGCATTTGTCAACATTAAATCTAAACAGTGAACGCAGTCTGAGCGAGTGTTTATAGTCAACTATGTGTGCCCCGGGTCCATTCTGGTTATCCTTGATTTCGCAAAGTAAAGAAGACCTGTCAATGACAAATCTGTGAGTGACAAGAGTTAACATTTTCTAAGTAGATTTTACCTGGCCTTTTCTTCTCTAGTCACCAGGTTTGCGTTGAAATGTGGGCTTGCACTGCTCTTTCCTGTATACAGAAAGGCCTGGACTGGCCCTTTGGGCATATTAGGCAAACTCCGCTGTGCCAGTGCCTAAAAACGCTCCCACCTACCGGAAAGGCCGCTCAGGCATCTAGCATAATAATGTGTAGTGTGGCTGTCTGCTGGTCAAACTCGACCACCAGCTAAACATCTGACATAAAAGTGTAGTATATACATAATACATAAGTCACATTTTATCCAGTAAGTACACCCTGCCATGTGTTTCTTTTATTACATTAAAACACTACGTCCAGACAAATATACTCTGTATGTTTATTTGGGTATTATATTTATATCAGGGAACACTGAGTTCTCCATTTTTATGTATTAGTTGTATACACACATTAAAGAAAGTGTTGTTGTACCTAAATAACCTGACTTCCAAGCAACAGCTTTTCCCACTTGGGATATTTTTGACTGATAAACTTACTGCAATCTATTCTCACTAAGTTTGGTTTCTGTGTTTCACTTAGCTGACATGACAAATGATTCCCTGAAGGAAATGATAGCGAAAAGAAATGATTTTGATTCTACAAAACTAACGAAAGCAACCTCATGATTCCCTCAGGTTGGTGCCTGCAGATCACTATGCGGAGTGCGGCTCGAATGAGTTTCAGACCCAAAACTGAGAAAATAGAGAAATAAAAAAAGCCAGGCTGGAGTCATGAAGCGATATCCCTCCGTGAGAATCTAGAATGAAATTCTAAAGGGAAATCAGTTCTCCAAAGTGTGATGACAGCTGCAAAAAATATGGCTTAAAGATATAGCGTTATCTCAAAGTAAATGCATGTGTCAATACAAATTGCATCTCATTCTGTATATCCATCCCCGTGGAGTTTGCAGTCTGTGGCGCAGAAGTTAGATCTGATAGAGCGGAATACTGATTCTGATTTATTCTTCATAAAATGTACTGAAATTTGGACTTGTGATTTACATGCAGAATAACTTACTGAGATGCTTATGAGCAGAGGAAACTGTAAAGGAACATCCAGTGGGATAAAATATTATTTGGCCCGAAATAGTTCACTAGATTTGATTCCTAATGGGCTTGCAACTTTATAAAACCAATTTTTTTTGTAACCCCTATGTCACTGGTCATTTTTTCTTTCCTGAAGGTAAATGGTTCTTAACAAACTAATAGCATTTTTACTTTTTTGCAAAGAAGAAAAACAGAACCAATAAGCAATGAAACAGGATTCGGTTAAACTATCAACACACGCTTTAAAACAAAATACTGGTAAATGTTAATGATACTTTGTTACAAAGGGGCTGCTTCATAAGAATTGATCTTAAATCACTAAATCAAACGGTTTGATGTTTAGAATACATAAGAAACACTGAGATTCCAGACGACGTGCCCTTTAATTATTAGCAAGTGTGAAAATACATACACAGCCCCGATAAACACAAGGAAATCACTACGTCGCTCGGCAAGTGACTGCTTGATAAAGAGTTAAAATTGTGCAGTCTTCATTTTCCCCAAAATAAAATAAAAAGTCTTTGTTTTTTCGCGCAGGTCGGGTCAAAAAACAGGTTAGCAAATAATACAAAAGCAATTGCATCAAATCTCTGAAGTACACACTTTTTCTCTGACACTTGATATTTCTGGAAATTGAAGAACTGAATTAATTAAGATGGGATTACCGGCAGGTATAACCGTTAAGACACAGGGCTGGACAAATTTGTGTAAGATTTTGAAAAAGTTTGATGTTATCTGGTATTTTGGAGCCAGGCATGTCTATGCCCTCAGACATTACTACAACCTGCACAAAAAGTTGGTAACCTACAGCAAACCTTAACATCACCGGCTGCCTGGCTCCTGGGATTTTCTCATCCTTTATGGGCCAGACGTTTTTGACTATTTATTGGCCAGCATGGTGGTCACATTATGTCCCAAAAGTAAAAAATCTTAAAACTGGATTGTATCCCCAGTATAACTAGCTGATGAAAGTAACTAGACGCATATGATACTGCATGCCGTCACACATTAATACTTTAAAGGGCACATGGGAAGTTGTTCAACTTTACAAACTCACAGCTAGTACTCCCATGGCTCAACAGCATTGTAACAGGGACCGGCAATAAACTCTAGAACAGAATTTCTTTACTTAAATATCCCCGAGAGCTCACATTTTGCCCTCGCATGAGCTCAGGGTGCTTTTTAATTAGCAAAGGTCTGAAAGGCAGACACAGATTGATGGGGTTGTGTTCATCTAAGGATTGCTGCAAAAAAATCCATTATGGGTACAGAACTTGAGGACCAACGTCTGCTCATCCATCTCCTACCGAGAACCTTGATGGTTTTCATGGCCCTGTCTAACTAGAAGCACTCCTAGATTCTACTGTGGTTGATGCCCCACACACTGGTTCTAAACAGAATGCTGGCACCGCATTAGAAAGCTGAAGGGCGCTGTCATAAAGCGATGCAAACTGTTCTTTCCCTGTCTGTCTTGCATCTGTCTGCTTTACTTCCAGATTTAAATCACACAGGACTACAACCTACAATTTAAGCAATTTGTATTGGGGAATCGACAGTTTCAGATTTGGCCTCTCTGGTGACCAGAATGAACAGGCGATACATTGAAAAATACTACACAGCTTAAACATAAATCAATTGCAGTCTGCATAATTTATGAGGGTAGATTGACTGGTTTAAATGGTATCATTGATGCGAATGGATCTTACAGTACGCAGGTGGCACCAGCTAATCCCAGTATGTAATGCACTGGAAAATCTCAATCAGACTCCTGAAACATTGTACTGGCCAGCAAACACAGAACACAAATGACAGATCAATCAAAAGCCCCAACTTCTCTTTAATGTATTTATCTCTCACATAACATGTCATTGGCACCATGTAACCCTTTATGTACCAGTAGAAGCTTGTGCAGCCCATAGGAGGATATGAATCATACACATTTCCAGCTATTACAATACTCAGTATCCGAATATATGAAATTAAACCAGGATTTACACTATATATATATATATTACAAGCCCCAGCACTGAAAAAACTCTCTGCAGCACACACCATAAACCACGTGCACCAGGATCACTGTCCTCAAATCCAATAAATGGTAGCAGTAAACACAAACTAGCGATCCCCGCAGATAATCCGAAGCCTTTATCCTTCAGCCTCTAATTATAATTGCTGAGAACTACTGCATGCATCCAGCCTCCACCAGCTCGCCAGCCTCCCCTGTTTGGCGGAACACTGGCCCCTCCAGGGCATCTCTGTAGTGGCAGCTGTCATTGCATGAGTTAAAATTCCCAGCACACTCAGCCAGCCATAGAGGTAACGTTACAAGTCATGCAACCGCGACCAGCCCAGCTGCTGTGGACTACGATTCCCACCATGCTTAAGCAGCCACGTTGATAGCACCCGAAGTTATGCAACCTCTGGCATTTCTATCATGCCCAGCTATCCGTGCTCAAATCGAGTTAGGCAACAATCTGGCTAGCGGTAGCAGCCTGATGTCAGGATCAGCCACGGTATAAATAACATCCCATATAGGCAGCTTCCGTGATTCCATGTGCTTCAGACTTCAACACCCATCACGCACAACTAGCCACATTACTCAAAGCCCAATCATCCTCCGTACCATCTCAGATCGGCGCTGCATGATGGGGATTGTAGTCCAAAACATTTAGAAGCACTCGTGGCGTCTATCTCACACCCCAACCGGTCCCAGGATGAAAACAAACGCATAGTAAACGAAACGCAGAGGCTCCTGGCTAACGCGGGAGAGACCTGGCTATTACCAGCACTGGCCGCCCCGTACAGCGCATCTGCCCAGCAGTACAGAGCCTGTTGCAGACCGGAGGTAGGTGCCCCCTCCCCCAGCACTCACCATCATGTTGCCCTGCATTTTGGCCGTTTTGATCATGGCTTTCTCCCGCATGGTGGCCGCTCTCGGTGTCCCCTGTGCCGGTGCTGACCCTCATGCGCTGCACGGATCCCGTTCCCCCGGTGCACGGATGGCAGTGGCGACGGCACCCGTCTCTCCCTCACTCTCTGTGCCTTTTTTTTTCTGAATGGGTGTCTGTTTTTTTATGTGAAGTCAACACCCTTCCGTGACGTGGGGTAAACACTGAGCACGCGGGGATGCGACAAGGGGCCACAGAGAGCTGAGAGGGGCACCGGCCCTTGGGCAAAGCTGAGGGGGCAGGACAATGAGGGTAAAAGCAGTGGCCCCTGAAGGTAAGAGCAGTGGCCCCTGAGGGGCCGGGCGCCCAGTCCAATCAGAGGGAGGGTGTACTGATACCGGTCCCAAGGGAGGGGCCCTCGGGAGCTAACTTTCGGGCCTTTTAGCAGGTAGGAGCAGAGGGAACCGGTTTCTGTCTGATAATTCTGCTGCTGCGGGGAGGTAGGAGGAAGCTGACAATGGCCCCAGGCAGGGAACCGTTGGTGTTAACGGAGAGGCCTCCTGGAGGGTGAGGAGCAGGTGTCACCCAGTGACTGACGGTGGTACCCGCGGCGGAAGAGGCTATTCACACAACCGTTCTGAGCGGGGCTCCGGTCCCTCACAACACTGTCATTACTAGAATATCAGGCAGGGGGAGTCTGGGGGGAACGGCTTTTATTCGCAGCGATAAATGCTTTACTGAACAGAGAGCTGTCGGTGTCTGCATAGAATACCCGTACAGCGCCGAGCACAGACGGTCCTGCGCGCTTCAAGTGGTTTCCTTGAGGTAAACGACGAGCGATGAGTCTCGCCCCTCCCTTTCTATCACTGGTTGCCAATCAGCGCTTTGCCAGCTTGGCGGCTGTGCCCTTTCTGTCACTTGTAGCCAATCAACGGCTAGCTGGGTGACGTCCAATAGAAGGTCGCCTGTAGCAAGTGAAGGGTGAGCTGGGATTGGTTGCAGGGGGAGAGAGCCGAGAGAAACTTGATGGCTGGAAAGCCAAAGGCGTGGGTACCATGGACAGCGGTGAGACGCGCTGCAGACATCGACCAAGACAAGCTAGCCGTAAAGTGAACTGGTCGTAAATTCCACCGAAATAAGATACAAAGCAGGAAGGTGGATGCATGCACAGAATGCCACGTAAATGCTAGACATAGCTGCCAGAATCCCCACATTTTAACAGACAGCCCTGGCATTTGGGTTTATGTTCTGGAAATATGTGTTTATTGGGGCTGCTGGCATCGACAGCATGCCGTCACCGATGCTGAACTGGCAACGATGAGGCGTTTCTGGCACTTTAAGGCCGGTGGCGCCCCAATGGAGGCAGATTGGGTGAGTATTGGATGCGATTGGCCAGCGTCCCTCTGGGCGTTTTCCTAGTGTGTCAGATGGCCAGTCTGGGCCTGGCTGTCGCCCACATATTGTTGGCAGAGCTGAAGGTGGCATCATATGAGCTTTGCAGAGACGATGGTAGATAAATGGAGCAGCCTCCCAACAGAAGTGGTAGAGGCTAATGCAGTGAGGGGATTTAAACATGCATGGGATAGACATACGGCTCCTGAATGTAAGACGAGACCAACGACTGATTAAGGTTTGAGTCAACAGCTGGAGCGATGTACAAAATACATATCCAGGGAGGGATTTTAACTTTCCCTTTAAGGTATCCAAAGTGCCAAATCTATCAGCCCCGTATCCAGCGCAGAGCACACCGGCCCTGGGGGCCAGATGCCTGTCAAGATACCGCCCCCTATACCTAAAGAAAAGCACTTGATAGGGAGCGAAAGCCAGCCATAGACCTCCTGCTTATCCTGGGCGTTGTTACTATTGGATGTGCGTTATGTTTCTATGGTTTCACTCATTTGCCAGATGCCTCTTAATGCTCCCTCTGGGGAGGAGGAGACTTTGGGGTAACTACCTGGAAAGCCTTCCTGCGTCAAGAAAGAATGAGATTTCAGCTTCTTTTGGGTGAAAATCAATGGTATTACTGCTTCCGAGAGGTACTCAATCCATCTTTTGCCAGAATCAATATAAACACTTTATTCCGCCGAGACATCCTAATGAGGTTATCTATAACGGCAGTTATGGGGTTAAAATGGCCCGCCATCACCGACGCAGATCACGTATGTTCTGTGGCCATCCTAAACCTGCGTGTGTTTGTACAAAGTGGCACCGGTGAGGAGCCAGATGCATTTGGAGTCAGGTCACATGCTCAGGTAGTGCTTTTCATGGCAGGAGCCATTAAGTCCTCCCTGCGCCGGTGCCCCCCCCTCCCCTCCCGCCTGTCCCGCGTCCTCACATCAGTCTGGTCATCGCTTGCCACTTTACAAGGAGGCTTTTTATTCTTTGCCGAGAAATAAATCACACGGAACGCTGGAGATCCTGAAAGAAGAAAGCTGGCTATTAAGTGGATGTTTGTGTGGCGTTAGGAGCGGACTCTTTATGAAATGCTTAATGAATTTTGTATGCGTCCGACGGGCCTATCGCGTTCTGGAACGCGAAATCTTAGGGTATATTTTGTATGGTCCGACCAACAAATTATTTAAGACAAAATAATAAAAAATAAATTATTTTTCTGTTTCTATTTTACACTGCATCCCTTTCTCTCCCGTTCACAGTGATGCATTATAACGCGTATGTAATATTTAACATACAAACTATATATGTTTTCTTCTGTTTTCTTCTGTTGTTTTAATAATAAAAATATACCGTATTGGCTCGAATATAGGCCGCACCCGAATATAGGCCGCACCCTTAAAGTTTGGTGCTATTATAAAGAAAAAATGTTTTTTAAAGAAAACATACACATTAGTGGAATGGTAAAACAGTATTTTATCTAATGAACGGGAATACATGTATTTTAACATTTTTGGTATCTATAATGCAGTTAGCTTCTATTAAACAAACAGAAAACCAATAACCATTTTAAGGTCGCCCCCTTAATTCATAATGCACCTTACTTACAGATATGCCCCTCTGCCCCTGATATGCCACTCTGCCCCCTGATATGCCACTCTGCCACTTATATGCTTTATAACCCCTAATATGCTTTATGCCCCCAGATATGCTATTCTGCCCCTCCTGATATACCACTCTGCTTCCTAGAAGTGCCACTCCCCCCACGACTTACCAATGCACCCCTAGGTACCCTGGCGTCTAGCGGGCCCAGCAGGTGGACGTCTGCACGATACGCGTAGACAACCTCAGCTGCCAGGGCTTCTATGCTGGAGCACTGGAAGGTTATGTAATGCCGGTGCTCTACCATATAAGCCACGGTGGAAGTGCCGGCAGCGGAGGTTGTCTACGTGCATCGCCGCAGCCAATGAACGTCCAGGGCTAAATGAAGAAAAAAAAAAACTACCCACCCGGCGCCCGGAACTGCGTGTCCCAGACGTCGGGCGATACGAACTGCGCATCCCTGCGCTAAACAGGACATACCTGTTGGAGGCTGTTACACGTAAAAGAAAAGAATAACATGCTAATTAAACATACTAAAATATAAAGTTCTGGTCAGCCGCTGAATAATGTTGAGGGAAACTGCTGCCGTAGTACAGTGTTTCAGATAACGTCTGTATAATTGGCACGCTCCTTAATATTTTGTATAGTTATTAACATTTAAATGGGAAGCCTAGCATTATCCATTATTAAACATTTCCAAGAGTTATAAACACTGTGGCCAAATGAGCAAATTTCCCTTTAAGCTCATGCCGAGCTGTGAGTTGGCGCGCCACATAATAACAGACATTATCGAGGAAGGTCATATATAGTAGTTGGGTAAAGGAATCTGGATTTTCGACAAATTACAATTATTAGTATGCCGAGTTAAATGTGATAGCCTTATGACTAACACTAAGAAGATAAAATTGCATTTTTCCAAAGAATTAATATTACCGTCATTAACACAGTAGACATCACAGCAGCTTGAGCGCAGAGCTAATGATTTTAATGGTATGATCCAATGCATATGCTGGGAATAATCTAACTTAGTTTAACTCTATGGGCTATGCCCAGTAAGTATTAACTCATATACCCAGAGGTCTGCGAGGTGAATATCTGGTTAATACAATCTTCCGGAACTTCACGTCATTTACTCCGAGGCCCAAGCTCTTGTAGGGCAGATGGAACACGTCTAGTAGAATTGTGATGATGTTCCTGACTCGTTATTAACGCCACCATTCCTTGTACAAGAGACATTATTAAGTTCCACTAGATGCTGATATTGCAGAGATCAAAGGAATATATGTATTTGTGTAAAAATATAATGGATCCATATACAATTACATTTTCATAATCATGTATAGTCAATAGAGATGATATAGAATAGGGCCCTGCAAAGATTCCGTATTTTTTTTAAATCAAATTGAATTGCTACTGCTGACTTGAAAAGCCTCACTCCATTGATCAGCCCCTCCACACACATTAAATACACATTTACTGATAGAAATGAGTGCGTTCTTCCCCGTCAGCCCCCGTACGATGTCAGAGCGTCAGGATATGATGTCATTTCCTGTAGCAGCTAAAGAGAGATGTCACTGGCTTCTGGACAAAGGTAGGTAGCTGTGTGTATGTGACTGTGCGTGTATATGTCACTGTGTGTATGTGAGCGTGTGATTGTGTATGTGACTCTGTGTATATGTATAAATAAAACAATAGCCGAACAATGAGGTTGATTACAATAAATTATTTGCTCTTATTGTTTGCCTATTGGTTTTTTTTTTTTAGATATTAGGTGATTGATGGGTGAGGATCCTTTATTATTCGATTCGAGATTAAATTAGATGACCCTAGTATAGATATTATAATTTCTCACAATATATCGAGTACTATTCAGGCACATTAATTTGCGCACACAAAGCAGGCGGAATTTATAGAGCCTTTGCGACAAACACCATTCCACAGGAAGCACTCGCTGCTCACACTCCAGACAGGAAGTTTCCATGGAACAAACAATTTGTTTGAGGCAAGGGGTGTGGAACCTCATCTACTCGGTCTTACCTATCGGTCCCTGGAGCTTCTAATCACTGGGCATTAGTGAGGAAAGAGTCAGCTGTGGATGGGCTGTTTGGGCCCTGAGCAGCTGCCCCTTTCCCCCCACGTGAAGACGATAACTCTGTATCTACCTGCCATTGATTTATTCACTGTGACCTTGCTTATTTCCCAAAGACATTCTGTCATCTCCAGCCTGAGATCATTGTAACTTGATTGCTTTCATATCACATATCTAACGTGAGGAAAATCCTGATCATTCTTGCTATTTACAAAGATGATTATCAGACCACACTGTCCAAATGCATATTTTATCTAGATCAAGAAGTCCACCCTCATGCCTCCTGGAATTCTTGTGTTTTAGATATCTAATTATCTGATAGTAGTCCCGATTCCTGCTGATGTTCACGACATACACCTATAACACCTACATACATATTTGTACATACATTTACGACAAAGATGATCATAAATACAGCAATAAAATATAATATGTTGAGCTCCTACATTCATCGGCAATTTGAAGACAGCGACATCCTTGAAAGTTTCCAAATTCCAGTGGGTCTCACCGAGAATTTCCAATATGTCATTTAATAACTTGTTGGGATACATACAGTATTAACATGAAAAGTGCAGCCATCACTAAAGAAAAAGAATATTCCCAACAGTTGGCCCAATGCATTGGTTGTTATGGTGGAAAGACCACATAGGACCAGAATTCCTTCTTCACATAGAATTTGACTACAATCTAGTCTTCCCATATTTCCTGTTGTAAAGACTCTTTAATCAACCCTTTGTGTTAGAGTCAGAATAGTCAAATACTCAGCCATACATGTTTACATTTCCTTTATGTATTAATCTGTACCACTTCTGGTGGGAGGCTGTTCCACTTATGCACCATGTAAAACTTCTTCACGTTACATAAACTGAAGTCTCATTGAAAGAGAACTTGGGCCAAGATAGAGTTCTAGCATAGTTGGTGGGGGGGGGGGTTGCAGGCCAAATCCTTTTTCATATTTTAAGTAATTTAAAATTTTATTTTCATTGGTAACCCTGATTTTCAACTAAAAACTGTTAATTATGACCGTAAAAACAGGGGAAAATTCCATTCAATGTGTATTACTATTATTTGTATAATAAATAAATTATTTTTTATTCTTTATTTGTGTATTATTAATAAAAAATTAAATCTGCGGGTATTTATTGAATGTTGAACCTTCTTTTATCTATTTTTTTGTTGAGCGCTAAAGTTTTGAAAATATGCAGATATTAAAATACCACCAAAGTACCCTGTGGGGGTAACGTGTACCACAGCTTAACACACTCTGCTGAAAATAATAGAGCAGTTAGGTAATGACTATTTTTATCAGATCCGAGGGAAAAAAACTGTGATTTTCGCAAAGAAACATTGGATAATTAACAAACCCTGATAACGCAGCTCGGATGAGGTCTGACACCCGGCAAGAAGGACGCTCCATTATATATATTACACTCTGTGCCTTACATCTAAATATTTTAAGCACATAATGTCCAAAATAAACATTTTGTGAAAATTAGTTTCTTTTAAAAATCGCACTTCGACTACATTTGTGAACTCGTTGATCAAAAGTTGCCGTCGGGAAGGTGGATCATAAAAAGATAAAGAAGTAGAAGTGTTTGGTAAATGCATGTTTAACTAAATATTGTTTTGTTGCATATCATATTCATGAAACTTTCTGTGCTCTCACTCCCCGCTGTCACACGGGACAGAATCCTGATTTCCAGCAAGTGGTCGATAAATCGTATTATTCTCACATGTTCTGTAACAAGGCTTCCTGATAAGTTATTTTTATTTGAGTAAGACTTTTTTTTAGATGAACAATGGATTTGAGTTATTTATACAATGATATAGATATAGGGTGGTGGGTCTTGGGTGGGGGCAGTAGCAGGCCCACGTGTCCCAACCTCCATATCATGCTGCACTTGGCGTCCCATGCCCTTCTCAGCACCGTCACATATGATGTCATATCCTTGAGCGCAGTAGAATGGACAGTGGCTGTAAAGGTTGGCCTGTCTCAGGGCAGCACCCATCATAATTGGAAGCGCAAGCTGCCTAAGCGGCGCACTAATTGTCCATTGCTGGACATTAGTTATATAATAAGGGTCACTAAAAGGTCAGGATAGTTAAGGCATAAAGTTTTGGTGGGCTAGGCTAGCTAAATCTAATTCTAGGTTACTGGGCAGGCAGTTTATTTAGTGCAGCTGATTGGTTTATCAGCTGTGCTGCAGCACGAGGTTTGATTGGGCATTCTGGGCGGCGGGAAAAATAAGCACAGCTGATTGGTACAGTCAGCTGTGCTTACAGCGTGAGGCAACTGTAAAATAAATAAATAGCTGTGCGCAGGGAGATTAAATTCACCTCAAGAAAAATCTTCAAGGAGCTGTTGCTGAGCAAGCGTCCCACCCCCCCTCCCTTTTGTTTTAAATGTAATGTATGTAATATGTTATATTGTCGTAGTTTTATAAGGGGTAAAGGTCGCCTCTGTGTTGAGGTGGATAGAGGCTTGGTGTTACACAATCTGGCTGAGAAAGGGGCGGATTGTATTTGGTGTATTATTTATTAGAAGTTATTTGGTTATTACGTTAAATGGTTTGTGTTGTTAATGCCTCTTATACCCTTTTAAATAAAGCTACGGCCAATTTTATCCAATTTACAATTCTGTGTCTGTGGTTATTTTATTGTTTTGTTAGAGGTTAATATGTACATGCAATGGACATTACACAGCTGGAAGGGTATCCTGGTCTAGGCAATTTTTGCCATTTTGGCTGCTATGGATGTTTAAGCTGACCAAGCATCTTTACAGATGTAGCAGATGAGGGGCATCAAAGTGTCCTGGTGTCAGTCACAAGGTTCGTGGTAGTAATTGGGTGCCCATGGGAGTCAGTTGGGTTGTCAGAGGTTCATGTGTGCAAAGCGCATTAGGGGACAATGCTATTTTCAAGGCACTTTTCCAGCGCATGCCTCTGTCCACCCACATTTACGAGAACAGCAGTAACTTTGTTACCAATTGTGTTACGTTCTGCCTCACTGGCTTAAATATGAAGAGGATTTTCACGGCGTAAGTGCTGTAATGAGATGTACTACGCTCTGCTCTTGCATGAAGCTGTTTTTCCACTTCATTGTTTCGGTTTTCCAGTGAGGATAATGATGTTGTTTGAATATTTGCAATATATGCAACACACTTCAGCGCTGGTGCTTTTCTCTATAGTTGCATTTAGTAGCTCATGTACAGACACGGCAAACTCACTCATAAAGCTGAGCGATTAAAAATTCACCAAAAAAAAGGAGACGATCTAAGCTTCCATCAACTTGTTTATATCATCACATAGCGTCTTGTGATGTCACAACACGTGTCATTTTCCAGTAAGCCACCACAAATGTATAAAATGTGAATAAAGGGATGTTATCTGAATTATTTTTTATGTATAAAGTGACATTATTTTACATTTTATATCATCCATCTATTTTTGCTGCATGTAGTCGTAGATCTGTATTATAACCATAACAAATACCAAAGGGGACCCTAACATTTTTCCGTTCTCAACTCAGAACTCTGACAGCCACTGTGTAATTTTGCTTTTGCCAAACCACCAGCACTAATGTTCCTTGTTTTTCCTTTTTTATATCCAAATCCTGCACACCCAGATGAGGATCGTGTACCCGTCTTCTTTAACATACTCCACCGCATCTACTACATTTAGCACTTTTGTATAGCATTAGAAACATCGTTCCTAGTAATGTTACATGCCCAAACCATTCCTAGAAACGATAACATGATCATATACATTTCTGCCTCATTTCAATTTTTTCCTGGAAACTATTAATGGTCATGTGACACAAACGCAGTCACTGTTTGTTGCTGTAAAAACTGAAAATTAAAGTAGCATAAAATAGAAGACCTGCTAAAGTTTATTCAATGTTTTTGCGCGTAGAACATTATCTGTATCCATTAGAATAAGGAAATACATTACCGATATGATAGCTTTTGTCAGCTAACAGCTATCTTTTGTATTTTTGGTCCTACAGCCATACTTTTATTGTTCGATACCAATATTCAAAAGCCTTTTGGCTATGATTAAATCTAGTTCTCAAACAATGAAGAGGACAATGAAGAAGCTACTTGAGATGTTTTGCAGCACCCATGTTCATTACAACACCATCTAGGAACCTACTACAATAGAGCCAGGTACTCTTCGCTGAGCTTTTGGTGGATGTTGTGGCCTTCTACTGGTCTCTTCCACCATTTCTTTGGAGACCAAATCCAGAGGTCTGTTAAACCCACTGTTGACCACTATGGAAGTTGAAATCCAATAATGTTGTCCAACCTAATAACCCTAGATAGGAGAGATAATGGGTCACTGAACCCTCAAGGTGATGGGTGGTATCAGAACAAAACCTCTTGTATGACCTTCTGGAGAGAAGAACTAGTAAACACCCTTCTTCCTAGCGTCCCACTGGAATCCTTATCTCCAGTTTTCTGAAATAATCAAGGCTCATAACCCAAAAGTGTTAGAGCTTTCTTGCACTCAAGAAGTTGCGTTACTATTTCGAGAGTTGATTATTGTCGATATTAAAAACTCTAACTTACTTTTGAGCAGCGCGAGTCAGATTAGTTTGAAGGTAGCAGTCTGAATTCTAAATGAACGAAGGGCTTTTATTTGGAACACTTTTTCTTTTACATTATTTATGAATGTACAGATCAAACATAAATCTCAATGACTTTCAAATTGTTGGTTTATTAATCAATAAACGCAGGTACTTTTTATATGCCTGGCAATATGTTCAACTCCTTTCCATTACAAAGATAAACGGAGGTAATTTTGCAAAATGATACAACCTCTGCATTTTATTTATTGACGTTCCAGGGATTCTCATTTATCAAACATTAATTTCTTATTCCAAAATGATTTACTTTTATTCGTGTGCATTTTCAATGCAGACCATTAAGATCAATTGCGAATAAATCATCCGGTGATTGAGTAACTAATATGTTTTTATTTCTTTTATTGCTTCAATGCAGACTTTTCGAAATCATGAGATTGTAACAAGAAATGCTAAAGAAATTTAGTTAAAAATTATTTAACTTAAGTCAGGTCTTTGACCATGAAGAGGTAGAGGTCAATGTGACGCTGTACAAACTAAGGCTGGTCACTGCATGTTCTGATCAATTTATCAAGAATAGATTTGTGTTTGTGTACTTCTACTATATAATATATCACAAAGAGGTGAGAAAGCTTTGGAAGCCGAAAATGCTGTAGACCTGCCGGGGCTGCCTGCTGACGGAGAGCAGAAGCCGGCTCTAGAAAACAAGCAGTGTTTCTTTAGTGAAAGAATACTAGCTTAACCCTTGATATGTATGGCGTATGTACTGTACACATTCTGTGTGTTGTATATAACTATAGTTTGGTTTCTGTAGTGTAGTAGGGCTGCTCATCAGGTACTAATTCTACTTTTATCTTCTCTGGAATGGAAAAAAAACGCTACAGATCGGTCTCTGACCAGTCAGCTGGTTGAACTGTAAAATAACAGTAAAATTTAAATCTGATCAGTCCATGGAGCAGGCAGCCTAAGTTGGCTGCTTGCTACCATGTTAATTAATGATGTTAAAAAATTAATTTCCAGCATATTACCACTGATCTATTATGAGACTGGCTGGCTAGCATTCAGGTAAAAGAGTTTAATGCCGGCATTCCTAATACGCAGGGATCAATCTTTGTAATGCCACAAGTAAAACACTGTAAATGTCAAAAGTGCTCTCACCCCCCCCAAAATAAAATAACAAAGAAATAAGAATAAACAAACCACATACCTTTATATTAAATTAGGGTGAGTGGTTTCTGGTACGGGTGGAGCTAGATATGCATAGGGTAGGGTTTTTTCCCCCATAAAGCCTTTAGTGGGTGGTGAGTGGGTGCTCCTATGCCCAGAGAAATTCTCCCAGTGACCCGGAAAGTGATGTTTTGCTCGGGGACTCTGGGTCAAACCAAAACGTTTGCAGGTATGTCTACTATTCTCATCAGCAATGATGATATGGTATTAAATACAGGAGAGCTGTACCACGTTGGGTTTTTTTTCATTCACGGGAAATCTCTAGACCTGCGCTCGGCATGGATTTAGGGCACATTGTTGATCTCTGTTTAGTTTACTCCACGCAATTTTTTGCCCATTCTGCACTTTTTTCCTCCAATGTCCAGCTAGCTATGTCCCCACAACTATAGTCTGGCCCTCCATGCCTGGTTCGACCTGCTCTCACCTCCCATGTAATGGTACTTTTTAGTTTGTGCATTTAGCCCTCTTTTTACACGACTTTACAATACGTTGCTTGCCTTTTGTCGCTGTTGCCTGATGTTTCACGCAGCTTGGAAGTTAATTGTCAACTAGTCCTCTCAGATCCGTTATCAGATAATTAGCATTCTTGTAATTTGCTGCAAATATCAGTTTGGGTCATAATATTTTCGCCCCATTAGCCTGGACCTACACCCTGGGCTATAAGTTACCAGCCTGTCCATGGGTTATTAGGTTACGCAACCCGCAGGAAAGCAGACTAGACAATTCAAGTCTCTAACTCGTGGGACTAAAGTCATTTGCATTTCTGCAAAGTTTAAGTTGAATCACTTTTATGCATTTTATTACCATCTCGCCAGAACCTAAAAAAACACCCTTGATTTACAATAGCTTTTTAATGCGCATGGTCATGCATACATAATATAATATAATCCTACTGTGTATTAACCAACAGTACGGATTATTATTCTGTGAAGGTACGTACATGACAAGACTTTTGTGCTCTGTGCCAAATTACGAGAGTCGAGGGGTTGCTTTCGCACATTTTGGTTTTGTTGCGATTATATTTACATGTGCAAATTGGAGAAGGCTTATTAGCTTTGTCTTTGCCTCAAGCTGATTGATAGAACTCATCTCTACGCATACTATATGTAGACGAAAAAAACCCCTAAGAGATTATATTACAAACAATACTTGGCCTGGAGCTTAAATATAACTTTACCAAGTCAACTAAAAAGTCTGTAAAATATCTACTAAGCCTATTGATAACGTCCAAATCCCAACATTTCGGTTTCCTAATCTGGTATTTACACATGCTTACGGGGAATTAAGATCTGTTACTTGTTTAGCAACTTTTTTTGCACTTTTTTAAAATTGTTAATATATTTTAAAAAAAAAACTATGATAGATTTCCACGGTTTGTGCTTTGGAATCGACTAGATCTCATTTCTGTGCTATCGCTCTGGATTAATCTCTATCCCTTGATCTTACACCAAGTTGTCCACTCACTTTTAGACTACGTCGTTGAGTATGATAATTGTTTGGCTGTTACAGGGGTCGTTGTGCCCATTTTTTAGGATCAATAAAGTATCACTGCCCCTGTTCTTTAAAGTTGGGTGCGTCCATTCTTACCCCCCGTTTAACCCCGCATACGCACGCACTGGAACACGTTCTCCTACTACAAGGACTTTTGTCACTTAAAGCTGGGTGGGTTCAGATTTCCGTAAATAAAAGGGGCTTAGACGCTCATTTTCCGATATAATCATTCTGTAGGACATAAGCGGGGAAAAAGGGATTTTTTTTTTTTTTTTTTTTAGCAATTTTAACTTTTTTTTATCATTTTATATCTAACAAGTTAACGAACACATGCCATGGTGGTTCTTATAACTCTGCACCTCTTAATGTGATTACGATGCAATTTTAGTAAACCACATTAACATCTTGAGAGTTAATAATTTTGCAGTCTGAGGGGTTAGCGATACTTTTTAGTGGATTGATCTATATTCAAAGATGAAGAAGTACGATCACATCAGATGGAAGACTTCAGAGGTCTTTTCTTCGGATGTTTGGATTGTAAAAACCGCTCTTTTTGGGAGTTTGGGAACGTAGCCTCTCGCATCCTATCCGGAGTCGCAGGAGACGCTGAGAGATGCGTCTTCTATAACCAAAAGTCCAGTGCAATTTAACAACTGGAATGCTGATGTGTTATTCTAGCGATGATAAATATTTGAGATTATTTCTCCTTATAAATCCATAAGAATGATTTTATCATCATCATCATGAATTATCTGAGCGTTTAGCTGATACCGCCAGTAATGCCCTCTCTTCTAAGCCTAGGGGGGCAGATCCAGGGAGCAGCATTTAAAAAAAATAATTTATTATATATTTCTGTTGAATTTTTTCCAGCCGTAACTAAGAATATTTTCTCCACCATAAACCGCATTTTTACATTTTTAAGGCTTTTTTTATTATTTTTTAAATTGATGAAAACTGTCTATTAATATGCTTTTTAGTAATGTTGTTTGCGCTGTCCAGCAGAGGGCAAACTCAGACTGTCAGTAGAGTGGTTTATGTAGCCCATTAAACGTGTTTTTTATTCACTTTCTAAATTGAGTGGAATGCCATAAATATACTGCAATATTTTACAAGACATTATAAACATTTCTCGATTCGCAGACGGAGAGGTGGGTGAAACTCCTGGAAGTTTTGGAGAGACTGAGCTAATGAAGTATATAAAAATAATTATACAGGGATTCTGGGAGGATGAGGCGTATATCGCGTGTAGCTAGAACCAGAAGATTGGATAATCAATGAAAATTCATGTATATTTAAGTTAAACAGATATATATATATATATATATATATATGATGAAACTACAGTTATCGGGTCCAAATAAGATGCAATGCGTGATCCTTGATATGTGTAAATAATCAAGGGAATAAAATAAAAATGCAATTTATGTCCATTCGCAAAGCCACTGGCAGCCTCCGAAATTCTAGAAGTGGGAAGGGAGAACAAAACCTTAAAAGAGACAAATTTTCCTTTTCTTTCTTTCTTTCTTTCTTTCTTTCTTTCTTTCTTTCTTTCTTTCTTTCTTTCTTTCTTTCTTTCTTTCTTTCTTTCTTTCTTTCTTTCTCTTTTCCTCTTTTTAAAGGGACTCCTTATTTCGTCCTCTTCCCTAAACCCCTGGCTGGTGGACCTGGTCTTCTCCTTATGCGACATATGGGATCCAGGAGGGGGTAAAGAGATGGGGGTTATACATGCACCGGGGCGCTGATCAGAATACGTGTAGATCGTCATGATCTAGTAGCAGCCGCAGTCTACAACTAGACAATCCAACTAAAAACACCCATTTTTATGTTCATTTGAATTCCCTCTAATGTGTTTGATAGTTTGAAGGAAGAGGCAGAGGGGGGGTAGTTTGAAGGGGCAGAGGGGGAGTAGTTTGAAGGGGCAGAGGGGGGGTAGTTTGAAGGGGCAGAGAGGGGAGTAGTTTGAAGGGGCAGAGAGGGGAGTAGTTTGAAGGGGCAGAGAGGGGAGTAGTTTGAAGGGGCAGAGAGGGGAGTAGTTTGAAGGGGCAGAGGGGGGAGTTTGAAGGGGCAGAGGGGGGTAGTTTGAAGGGGCAGGGGGGTAGTTTGAAGGGGCAGGGGGGGGTAGTTTGAAGGCGCAGGGGGGGTAGTTTGAAGGGGCAGAGGGGGGGTAGTGAGGGGGGGAGCCAGAGGAGTAGTTCGCACAGGGCGCCGGAACACCTAAGGCCGGCTCTGCATAGGAGTCTACATCAGGAAAAATGGGCAGACTAGACAGTCTGCTTGAATGGTTCTTATCTGCCGTCAAATTCTATGTAGCAATAAATTTTCATTCAATATAGACCTATATATATATATATAGACCTTATATTGCCTTCATTAGTTGAGTTGAAATATTATGGCCCCTTTAATAAGGGAGAGTCTTTAGGGTTTATTCACTAAAGTGATGGTTAGCAAGAGAGTTTGTATGAAAAGCTGTTCTTCCAACTTCCTTAATTCACTGTATATTATAATGAGCCAACCCAAAAAAGCTACAGTTGCAAGAAGAGCTTGTTTAGCCCTGGATAATGCATAATGAAAACAGTATGATTTCTTGAAAGCCACCATACTGTTGCGCAATACAGTATGCTGGGGTGGACCAAGCACCTTCTTGTTGGAGCAACTTGGTAGAAACGACCCTCCATAATGCATAAAGAATGTATTGAGCAGAAACAATAACTTTTTATGTAAAATCTCCTGCCAACACTCACCTTAGTGAATAAACCCTTTTTACTTTATTTTTAACTTGAGCTGTTTGCTGCTTCCAAGGCTTTACTCTTTCACTGGCTCCCATTTGTCTGAATCGTCGCATTACGTGACCTACCTTCTGAGTCATGGAAAAGATAACGACACC
Organism: Spea bombifrons; assembly: GCF_027358695.1. Taxonomy (NCBI): domain Eukaryota; kingdom Metazoa; phylum Chordata; class Amphibia; order Anura; family Pelobatidae; genus Spea; species Spea bombifrons. Next base: position 5,852,544 of record NC_071091.1, on the reverse strand, counting down.
CATATAAAAGTTGAGTACCACCTGTACGGTTTCGTGAATATCGATTGTTCCCCTTTAACAAAAAAGACAAAGAACGCCAAGTTCACAAAAACACAATTTCAACATTGTTCCTCGTAATTGTCGCCCGGGGCTGACTTTGTACACTTTACAGCTGAGACCGGCGTGCATGCAAAAGAGACACACGTGGCTCTGAATTATGTATATCTATTGCAGAGAGGACAGGACGGTCTCCCCGAGACAGGCGATTCACTAAATAATCACCAGCACGGCGACTCTGCTGCAGACTGGAAGGTGGATGTAATGTATAACTTTACTTCAATTATTTAAAAGTTATTAAAAAGCTATTAATAATTCACTATAAAAAGTACTTATTACACCTTTTGCCGAAACATGGGGGAAAACAGGAGGCCAATAGCCTTGGTCCGACTTTCTGTTCCAGGGCCGGACTGCCAAAAATGTACTTAAAATGTACTTATTAATACTGCAAAAAGATTCACCCCCATAATGGCAAAGGCTGAAATAAAATGTAACTGGATGCAGGATTATATTTTAAAAGTCTCACACTTGACTGCGATCAACATTTTGTTTGCCAAAATAAATAAATAAATAAATAGAGGAAGCCCCATAGCATACATTTGCGTTAAATAGATATAGTTTAGTTTTATGCCTCTATTAGTTAGCTTTTTTTTTTAACGTTAATGCTGCACCTATATATTTAAAAAATATATTTTTTTTTAATTAATCTTTTTAATTAATCTCTACTTTTTGCTTGTACTTGTGAAGATCCTAAGAACAAGAAGTGCAGATGGCTGCTCCTATGATATTCATGCACATAAGATAATATATATATTTAAATATATATATATATACCGTATATATAAATATATATATATATATATATATATATATATCGGATACATATATATATTTACTTTAATCTGTAATACCCATTTGTAACATAGCATTTGTGACATATCCACTTTTGAAATGATCTATAAGGATAATCAATCATGGATGCCAAAAAAAGTCACATTCTACAAAAAAGTTGTCTAAATCATGATAAATTTACATTTATTTGTTAAAAATACCAGCCGGTGGTATCTTCACCCCATGGAATACGTCTGATGATGCCCCCTGTATATTCCGACACGTTTTATTTTGATATGTTACTGTTACAGCAGTGGTGGCAGAGATCTATTGAGGGAGAACACCATCTTATCAAAGGGTTCTTAATCAATCCCCTGAAATAATTCGGGATATTTTAGTTCAATGCATATAAGTCCCTTCGGGTGGAACTGAGTATTCTAGGGGCTTTAGTTTTATAAGCCCCCTGACACATGGGTAGTTCTGAAGAAGGGCTGATTTTCGAGGTCTGATATTAGGCTTTAGTCCCGTCGTTGCTCACAGATGTCCCACGTATGCTAAGGTCCGATGTGTGTAAAGGATTCAGCCTGGCGTTACCCTGCAAGAATCAGCCCAATTCTTCAGTTTTTGCATGGGGCAGTGAAGTTGATTTCAAAGGAGAAATGTTAGAACAAGAGGTCCTAGGTTTAGATGTGATGTAAGTTTCTTTTACGTTGCGGAGAGGGTGGTAGATAAGTGGAACGTCCTCCCAGCAGAAGGGGTAGAGGCTAACACAGTGAGGGACGTTAAACATGCACAGGATAGGGAAATATCTATATGTTGAATCTAAGATGAATTTTCCAAAGCTTTATGTTTTAAAACAATCACCAAATTCCAGTGTATCTGCCAAACACAAACTGCCCCCCCCCCCGTTTATAGTCTATCCGCAGTTTCTCTTGGCATGTCTGTTATTCATTTTTTTTTTATTATTATTATTTTTTTTTTTGTTAATATCTTATTATTTTTCTAATTTCTGTCTCCCGGCGTTTTCCAGCCGTGAACCGTGGTGCTACTCTGTGCACTTTCCCCAGACTCTCTGGAGAATAGTATAATAACTTAGCAGAAGCAATAAGCCCTTTTATAGCGGGATGGACTTTGAGAATAAGTTAAATGTTAATAGGATGTGACATAATAATTTAGTTGTAAATGAATTTTATCTCATTAGCATTCCGCCAACTAAATGTTTTGCTGCATTTGTACAGTGTCAATCTGGGTACCATGTAACTTATTGTTGGGCTAAATGAATTCTAATTGCAATTAATATGATGGCTTCCATCTGCCCAGCTTAGCTGCACCGCATTATGTCGTGGACTCTTTGTTTGTTTAGGTAATTCCCGAGAAATTGCTCTAAATTACCGATCTTAGTTGTTATAGATGTATAGACTCAGCAAAAGGGCTGAAATATCTAAAAAAAATCCAACCATAAACACCTAGCTGATGCATAATGATCAAAAAACATGTTAAAATGATTTTCACTACTTTTTCGCCCCCCGTACAAGCCATATGTCGTAAATGTCGCCTATGTAACCACAAATACCTACCAAACATGAACATATATGAAGCTCGGCTTTTGAACTAGAACGTTGAGGACAACATCATGGGAAAATATTCCAGAAGATGGTATTAAACAATTAATGGGCCACAAGGCACTTTTAATGGAAACTCTCTCCTCGATCTGTGAAGATCCTTGGGGTAAGGCCCCCCCCCCAAATAAATACAAACTAATTAGAGCGATATCATAGCCAACTAATATTGAATCATTTTGTAAATTGGCTCAAATTAGAGATGTAAAGCAAAGTATTGTGAGTTAATAATTACTAATTCATTCACATTGAGTTTGTAATGCCAAGAATGTAACACAGCAGCGGTGTTCAAAACCGGATACATCCTTTTCCCCAAATTGTTTAATCCTGTGTGATCGTGTTTACAGATTAAAAGAAGTTATATATTAAAATGTCCACCATGTGTGTATACCGTGGGAGAGCCATATTTTTTTTAGGATCCAATGAATATAATTAACATTAGACTTGTGCAAATGGACCAAAAAACTATTGGGATTCATTTTTGTTTAGTTTTTCGTTTATTCATTTTTGTAAAACAAATTTCGTCTCCTGGCCTTTTATATCGGACAAAATTCGGAGGGCTTTTTCTACTCAGAAACAAAATTTGTTGCCATCGTCATTCACTCTCTGATACTCTCTCACACTCAGGCTCTCTGTTAATGTCTCCCTAGCTTCTCTGTCGACGGCTTCTGTGTCCCTGTCTTCTTTCCTGCAGCTCCGCTTCTTTTCTTGCCGCTTCTTGTCCTTCTGCCTTCTTTCTTTGCCCGCTTCTCCTCGTGTCTTCTTTCTTCGTCCTCTTCTCCGTGAACCTGGCCTCCCGGTTAACTTCCGCAAAAGGGTGAGGCCTCCGGACACACCCTCTTCCTCGTTCCTCCAAGGGTCATACATATTATTATATAAAGACTCCAGAGTGTGTTTCAACTCATTTTTATAAAATCTAAATAAACTTTTAATTCTAAAAAGGACCCTCTTTAGCCTGTAGACTGTTTCCTTCTGCCGTATCTTATTAAACAAAATAAGTTGATATAACCCATATGAAAGAACTTTTCTCCAGTCCATTTAATGACCCTGCTTTCTCCATCGGTAGAAATATATTTCTTGCCAGACTAAATAATATTTTCTGCAAGTTATACAAAAATAAAGTTTGATCTACGACCATTCTACTCCCCGATAGCATTATGTTGTATAAACCTATATATTCAGTTCTTTACGATTTGCTTATCTTCGGTTTTATGTCCCCCCTTCGTGCCCTCCTTATCTCCATCTCTCTTCCATTGTTCAGTCACTGTTCAGCATAAATCCAATCTTTAACGGAAAATTTGATTTAGATTTCGGATAAAATAGTCCAAAGATGTTTGCGGTAACATTAAGCGGACTAATGTTATGAACAGGCCTGGTCTGGCTATCGGCCGCACCAGCCAAATGCACGGTGGGCTGGTGGCAGGAGGAACCTCCGACATACCCCCATCTGCTGTATACAGGTGGCTATACATGGCGAAGGGGAAATAAAAGTGCCTATAGGCCACGGGCCTTAAAGGGCCAGGTTTGGTTATCACTTATGTAACTATATGTAACTTCCTGTTGGGTCTTGATTGTGAAGTAAGACACATAAGCTTCCAAGACCCCAACCTTCCTTCAAAATAGGGACCTAGGCCTTTATGGAAGCAGGGAAGGGTGAAATTTCCCACCAACAAAGCAAAAACACGTGAGGACTTTACCTCCCATGGGAATTATTGCGAGTCCATCTAAATTTAGCAAGGAGTGAGATAAAACTGCCAAACGATGTAAAAACAAACATAAAATTAATTTTGCAGATAATACCTATACTGGTTATACTAGACTCTCTGGCTTTACCCCGGAGCCTTTGGGTGAAGCATAGTTACCACAGGTCTCTGGGTCACTCTCCTCTAGGACAGAGGAACGTTTTTTAGCCGTGCCCACTCTAGCCCAGTTCCCCTTCCACTCCCAACCTATATAATGCTATTTTAGGCTAGTTCCATCCTTGCCTATGGCTGGCTTCACCCCCTGTTCCACCAGCCATGCCCCTCGCGCGCCTCGCCCCGCTCCCATATGAAGCCAGTCCCTCAGAAACGAGAGAGCTTTGAGTAGCCCGCCTTGGGAAGTTCCCAGGTATGCCCATAGAGGGCGCCCTTCAAAATGCATCGGTGACTCTTGGCAAGCCCCTGGGTTTAGGAAATAGACCTTGTTCGTAAACCCAATATTTCAATATTTTTCCCCTTCGGTGACAAGTCTGAATTATAAATAACTTGCATTCTTCAAAATGTATAAACATTCCCGCTGTCATAACACACCTGCACCAAAAAAGAAAGACAATTAATGAACAGCAGGATTACTGTGGGGGTGGAAAGAACTACTGAGCAGATTTCTGAAATAATACGTTTTATTTCTCAGTTTTATTGCTAAATTTAGCAATTTGAGCAATGAATATGCAGGAAGTTACAGCTTTTTATAATTCCCTCTGATGGTTTTTAAACAATAACAGCAGAATATAATTATATAAAATAATCATACATTTATTTGAAATATATTATACATTTTATATTTAGTTACATAGGGGTCGGGATACATTTTCCCTCTTCAGAGGCCGGGTCAATATTTGTGGTTTTTCAATAGTTAGATTTAGGGGACAAACTTATGGTTTGCCAGGGAAAGCAAATATATATATATATATATATATATATATATATATATATATATATACGGTATATATATCTCTATCAGGACTGGGAAATCTCTTGGTTGGAAGGGGCAGATTCTCAGGGTCACACAGAGTACTACACTGTTATGGACTCCTGATTGGTGTTTTTGTCCCCAATATGTTATGATCGAAATCCCTTCTTGAATGCAGGTGATGCTGGGGACTCTGCTCTAGGTCAGAACTTGAGCAGCCCCAGATATATTTATCATTATAAAAATATGCAGCAACGTCTATACAGAATAATCTCTCCATTCATTATAAATGTCTAAATAGAAACATTCCTGCCCAATATTACACTTACTGCAGTGTGTGGCCACTGCAGCCATCAAACGGTTAACCCACTGCCATCTAAGCCAATTAATATTACATACACAGCATGTTAGATGCTACCTAATCCACTACATATTAATTCCCTCTTACTACGCATACTTAAGTCTACGGCCGCTCATCCTTCTTACCATTATCATTCTACAGATAGTTCCTAACAAGCAGTGTCTTCTTTGCAACAATCGAGAGGGGCTTCCCAATGCCTTTTACCCGTTTTACCGTATTTTATGCCGGGGACGCTAATATGCTTCAATATTTATTAAAAGTATTAGTGTTTTCAGTGATCTTGCTCTATAAGTACTATAAGTTACTATCAGTAACGCGATGACTCCGGAAATATCATAACCTGCAAGCGGAATATTAGACTTTCTGCGAAGGGAGCATGGGGTGCCGTGTGAGCAGAATACAAGTCGTATCGAATTAACAGTCAATTAACGCACTCATATTTCATTTAGAAGAGGTGAGAAGACAATCCCTTCCAATCAATGAATGCTTCTGGGTGGAATTTTAAGTTCTGGTTTGATTTATTGGTGATAATAGTGCTTTGCATCAACGCCTCCTGTAATTTGTTCGCACAGAGAGGTCAGATGTGAGGTTCTGCGGACGGCTACGGTAGATATAAGCATCCTGTATAATAATCTGCGGTGTATATGGGGTTTATTCACTAAAGAAAGAGTTTCATTTTAACTCTCTTACTTCACTGTTCATCATGAAGGACCAGCACTGGTGGGTTTCTCCAGCAAGAAGAGCTGAGGTGGCCCTGTATAATGTGTAATTCAATGTATGAGAAGACTGAAGAGAGCTCAATAATTGAACTATACATTTTGCAGGGCCAGCCAAGCTCTCATGTAGCAGAAGCCCACTGGGGTTGGCTCACTTATAGTGAAGACATGACGTTGACACCACAACTCTCCCGCAAACTCGCCCGTCACCTCCCCTTTAGTGAATAAATGCGGGTCTTTGGAGGAGGGTTCAAGTTCCAACTTAACAACTTCATTAAGGGCCTACATTGGCACGTCTCTGAGCCAGTGGCCTTAAAGATATTATACTGTTTTTACTATGCATTCCACAGGGCCAACCAAACCCTTCTTGCCCTGGGGTTGGCCTTTCATAATGCATGCACTTGGTTTGCTTATTTTCATTCATTCATAAATCCTGGTCTTGTTGTTCTTCCCCACAAACCAAGTGCTTAAAAAAAAAAAGGGATAGTCAAGAATGTTTGGCAGAATGTTTCAATCTTTACTTCAGGTGTTCTTTATGGGAAACATTTTGCAAGTAAAGTCCGATGGAATGTTATGACCGCAGGAATTCCCTTGGGAGGTAGGATGTTCCATTCCTTGTTTTTTCTGTTCTTTTTTTTTCATAGGTAGTCTATGCAGACCCCTTTGGGGCTCTTCTATCTACATACAAATGATTGCGATGTTGGAACAAGCCGATTCCTTGTTTACCGAGCGCAATAACACCTGATAAGACATGGAAGTTAAATCTAGTGTCACACAGAGTTCCATGGCTTTTAGATTATGCGACTCTCTGCACACAGAATTACCAAGCGGTTTAAAAAAAAACAAAAAAAAGCAGAAGCAAAAGAACTTGTGTTTTGGAACAAACTAATAATTCCCGGAGCAGAGCTGCAATCAGTCATAGAGGTAATTTGGCAACAGTGACTCACTTAGATGATCAAAGGTCTCTCCTGGTGGCGGCTGACAGGGTAAAGGTATGATTCTTCTCAGTGGAAATGAACAGTAACAAGACTCTAGTTGAGTTGACAGCGGCGCTCGGAGGAGCTGTGATTACTTACTTTTATCCCTGTGCATCTCAACGATGAAATGCGATAGTCGTTTTAAATCAAGCAGAGTTGGGTTAATATGGGAGACATATTCATAGAACATCGGGACAAAGCTATTATGAACTTTGCCTAGAATCTGATGTCTTCCCCCGATCAGTCAATATCCAGACCAAGCTTATTTCCGGAAGGGTCAAGGAATTGCCTGTTTTCAATCATTTCCATCAAGTAAATTAATGGTGTTTTTTTTTAATAATTACAGGAGAAAAAAGTCAGTTTGAAGCCCTTTACGGACAAGATAAAGAACCTTATCTAAGGTTCCTCCAATAATGTCTGCAAGATAAGCTTCCAGGGGGCGGCCTCGCTTAACAGATGAACCATCAATGCTGAGATAAGCAATAGATTAGTCCAGGGGTAGGCAATCTTAGGCTCTCCGGATGTTGTGAACTACATTTCCCTTGATGCTTTGCCAGCATTATGACTGTAAGAGCATTATGGGAGATGTAGTCTCAGGAGAGCCGAAGATTGCCTAGCCCTGGATTAGTCCAACACTGAAAGACACTCATCATTTGCATACCTGGGAACTACCCAATTAAACCTATGCCTCTCATGGGGGAGTGGCTTCACGTGAGGGCGTGGCTAGCCCCAGTTAGCTGGAGAAAGAGGAAGTGGACCCTGAGACCCTGGAAAGCAGTGGTTTACCCAGAGACTCTGAGTCGAACCCATAGAGTTCTCAGGTTATGGTCACTTGCTATTAAGATTTTTTTATTTATTTTTGCAGTTATACGTTATTCCGATGTATCTTTTCCAGCTTTGGCACAGTATTCACTGAAGGCATAACCCTAAATGAAGATTGCATTGGAATTCCTACTGTCAGCCCAAGTAGGAAATTGATCTTGAAGCTGGACCAGGAGAGTTGTTAAAAGACACGATTTTTCGTGTTCCATACAAAATTGAAACAAAATTTAGAAAAGGGCAGTAAAAAAAAAAAGCTATGTGGTTGGGAAAGCCTTAATATGTACGCCCTTAAAGAGCCAAGGGAGAGGGAAGGGAGGATAGAACAGGTCAAGGGATAAAATTAAGTCCAATGGAGAAAAAGAAGCCTGCTAAAGGACATGATTTAAACTTAGAAGACTAGTGGGTACTGTGAAAAAAATCTGCTTTACACAAAGGGTAGTAGTTGCCTAGAATAGACATCCAGTGGAAGTAGTACAGGCAACCACACTAAAAAAATTAAGAACACTTCAGATGGGTATAAAACAGAAAGTAATAAAAAAAGGCAGGCTAGCCAAGCCAATAAGTTGTTTGCTGCCGTCACATCAATGTATATGTATATAATTATAGTACGTCTTAGGGACTTGTTTAAGTGCATCATTAAATATCCTGCTACGTTGTCTATGTAATCTTTCAGCTGAAACTTTCAACACAATATTTAACGGGAAAACCGAGTGTGCAGGGAATATGTAATAAAGCAGCCAAATATATTATCCTATTGCTTTACGTACCTACCATTAAAATTCTGCTACTGAGCATATTGCACCAGCTGTCCAAATACTGAAATCCAAGTATTTTAAATAGTCTGTCACTAATCAATTAAAAAACAAATGAAATCTGATTATCATATGATGTCATAGCAGTAAAAGTACATATCTACTCATGCACACATATGATGCATTCCAGCGACAGCATATTAACATAGATTTCGGATGAATATACCTATTAGTTATACAATAATATTGGTAGTTACCGTGCATGATCTATTATCAGTGATTTTTCCAATATTGTACATGATAAATATTAATTATAATATATTTTTGGGTTATTTCACTCCACAGTGAATCAGTGAAAATGGGCTTTACGTTTGGGATTTGACTAAATCTGGATTTTTGAATCTATGTTCGGTGCGCTTTATATTGGAATATTTCATTTCCATGATTTCTTCCAATAAAATAATCTCAATTTTATTAGCATCGCATTAATGCTGAACGGGAGCTGCGTTTAACTTTCTCTCTGACATTATCTGCCGGTAAGAGAGAGATTAAAGGCTTAATTTTTCATTACCCGCTGTTATATAGTGTATAGTTTACAGCGATGCTTTCCGCATGACCCGGCATTTCACGAGGGACAAGCTTGGAACGGAATCATTCAGATACAGTCATAGTATTAATATGTTTTTTTCTGGAAGCATATTATCCGACACATGCAGGGAAAACATTCATAGGAAAACCGAGCTTTAGAAAGCCACAGGTCATACGGATGACGTTTAAAAGGTTTAAATCCGCCAGTCCAACTTAAGTGAGAGGTTGGAACCAGTTTATGAAGTCGTAAATAGCAAATAATGATATGGGAGAGCCTGGTGGATTTAAAGATGAACTAAATCACAATTATGATTGGGTAATTTCGCATTCAGCTACCTTATCTTTACCAGGAAGCCTTGTGGACAAACAGAGGTGGTGTCGCAAATGCTTCTCTCTCTTGTGAGAGGTTGACTTGTTGAACCAGGAATCGTTACTTAATATCAGATGGATTCATTAATGGATTTTCCACTACGCTTTGAGATTTTGTATCTTTGATGATATACCTTTGGCACCTTTTTTAACCCCTTAAGGACAATGGGCGGTCCCTAAATCCATTGAAAACAAAGCATTTTGAGCCCATACATGTACGGGCTTTGTCATTAAGGGGTTAATCTAGGTTCTAACTTGATTGTGGCAGCAATGGAGCAGCAATGGGGCAGTGTCCATAATGGGTAGGTTCGTTGGACCCATATCGCCCGTTGAGATACCAATGTGGGTTTTTTGGCTTCTTTTGGATTAACAACAAGGTTGAACTTGACTTGTGTCTTGGTTAAAGGGGTTATACAACATCTACGCATTTGATCTTCTAGCATTAGGAAGAGACAATAGCCCAGTCAGTGAAAAAAAAGAGAAAAAACATTGTTTAGACACAGAAATGAGAAAAGGAAAGTAAAACATGGATTAGTTAAATTAAAGGCAAAAGAAGGAAGGTATGTAGAAGAAGTATGTAGAAGAAGTGGTTCGATATCGAGTTTATCGAGGAAGAGGTTCTATTGACAAATAAGTCGATGGGACCTGAAGGGATCCACCCCAAGTTATTAAAAGATCTTAGTGATGTACTAACAAAACCATTAACAGATTTATTTAACCAACCATTGTTATTGGGAGCTGAAGATTGGAAATTAGCCAACGTTGTGCCCATTCACAAGAAAGGCAGTAGGGAGAAGTCGGGCAACTACAGGCCAGTAAGTCTTACATCAGTAGTGGGGAAATGAATGGAAACTATGTTAAAGTTTGTGCAGAGCATCAAACATTTCACTACTGACCGGCAATATACTTTCTCTTGAATTAACTGTTTGAAGGAGCTGTTTGATCACCCTGCACAATGTGGCAGTGATGTCATTGGTGGGCAAGGCTATGACATCACATCCAGCACTGACCACTTTCAGCTATAGGGTCATAATGCCACATCATTCCCCCGACACAATCCGAGATAGCCCCACCGACACTTCCAATTCACAAAGCCCACCGTGGCACGAAAACAGAATTGTACATGTGCCGCTTGCAGAACGCCATCTGTCAGGACATTGATTGACGCAGCCAGCCAATGGAACACTTGTCTCGCTATCGGGACTGACCCAACCAGATCAGGAGTGCTGTCAAGTATGACTTTTTATGATTAATGCCTTTTTTTTAAGGTTTTAGTTTTTCAGCCGTGAGTGATCTAGTCTTAAAACTGTAGTTACTGTAAACTGTATTGGTGAAACACCCCCCCCATTTATTTCAGAGTTCTAGAACTGAATAGATGCCCCCTGACCCTCATGCACTAACACACAGGGATGATCTTGATGCGTCCAGCCATGTGCTACAAGTAAAGGAGGATAATGGAATTTTCTGCAGGAAAAAAGACCTTTTTATTTTACATAACGAAAGGTAGAGCTTTTTTTTTGGTATCCCTCTGTGAGCAGTATTTACCTGAAAGTAGGCTTTTTTTCTGATCTTCTACAGTCCATTAAGTTAGAGCGCTAACCAAACAGCAGAAATAATGTATTGCACCTTTGGGTGGAAATCAGTATGTTTCAGTGCAGTCTGCTAAAATAACAAATTGCATTTTACGGATATTTTTTTTTTAAGAACTTTGCTATAGGCATGAAATGTACATTAAATCTGTGCGATTTTCAAGTAAAAGTGTGCATTTTTTTCGGTTTGTATTTATATTTTTGCTGCTTGTATTGTTTTAAGTAAATTGTTTAATACTGCAATCGGTTTTTTTTTAAACCTAGCAGTACATATTATTTAAAGTGTCTGTTATATATACATTATACATTATACTAAATACCTGCTCCCGAGGGCCTCTTATTTTAGTTCACTGTTGCCATTGCAGAGGAAAAATCTCCATCAGATTTTCAGCTAGTTTAGGGTGACCACCATACCTGGGTTTGACCCGGAGATTGCAGGGTGACGCACCGGTACTCCGGTTCAAGACCCGAATCCTCCAAGTTGCGGGAGCGGGGTCTTGACACGCCCCGCTCCCCGCCCCCCTGCCCATTTTCCTATCTAGACTGACGTCACAGAGAGGGACCTCCCACCGACGTCACGGGACCGCCCGCTGACGTCAGTGAGCAGTCCTGGCCAAGGCCCGCAAGGGAAGGCTCCGGCTACCTGGGAGAAGTTCCCAGGAATGGTGACCACATATCCTTGATTGCCCAGGCAGGAGCGCATTAAGGCGGTGTACCCTGGTAAGGCATCTGGCACTATCATGTAACTTGTGTTTTATGACCCTGGAGTAGTTGAGCGGTAGCAGTACGGCAAGCTGCAGTAAAGACAAGCCTTTATGCGAGGTATGAGACAGGGAGACCTGCAGTGATGATGGAAGAGAGTGAGACTGTAGCGTATGTATGTATGTATAAGTGTATGGTGTTAGAGTGAGTGTATGTATAGTGTATGGTGTTAGAGTGAGTGTATGTATAGTGTATGGTGTTAGCATGTGTGTGAGTGTATGTATAGTGTATGGTGTTAGCATGTGTGTGAGTGTATGGTGTTACCATGAGTTAGTATATTATGTTAGCATAAGTGTGTGTTACTGTGTGGTATTAGAGCGTCTGTCTGTTAGTGTATGGAGTTTACACGGGTGTTTTTGTTAGTGTTTGGTGTTAGCATATGTGTGTTAGTGTATGGTGTTAGAGTGAGTGTATGTGTAGTGTATTTGGTGTTAGCATGCGTGTGTTAGTCTATGGTGTTAGTAGTGGAGAGCCGGAGTGTGTGGCGGCAGATAGTGTCAGAGTGTCAGTGATGAGCCTATGGTGCGAGGGAGAGGAAGGAGTGAGTGCATGGTGTTAGAGTGAGTGGGTGTTAGTTTTTTAGTTACAGGGAGGAGGCCTGAAGAAATACTGCATCCAGGCACCAGTAACGCAAGGCTCACCCCTGAGCCCAGAACAGTGCATAGAAACATAACATTTGAAGGCAGATCATACCCACTCAGCCCATCTAGTCTTCCAATTCTTCATGATGTAAAGACTCAGACCATAATCAGTCGTTGGTCTCGTCTTAGATTAAGGAGCCATTTGCCGATCCCATGTATGGTTACATTCCCTCACTGTAACCTCTCCCACTTCTGCTGGGAGGTTGTTCCACTTATCTACTGTCCTCTGCCCTGCAATAAAAATGAAGCAGGCAGCTGACCCATGAATTAGCCCCTCTCTTCTACCATCGCTGCTTCGTGGAGAGAGAGATTCCGAGACGCGGATAAGTTCTCAGGTATGAAAGTAAGTTGTCCTGTAACTTGCGCCCACAAACTCTGTAAAAGATCGCATAGAATCTGAGCCGTTATGGAGAAATCCATTTGTTAAAGTCTTGGCAGTTTTAAAACTTTAATAAATGAATACTGTAGATGGCATCAGCCTTTGTGTCACCTCCAGGCGCTTTTTAATTCTTACTAGAACCTATCGGGAGGCTTAGTAACCCGTTCCAGATTTTCTCCAGCAGTAAAAGTAATTGCAGTAATGCAATCGCCGGAGGTGAAAGACTTCAAAAAGGTCCTGATCCCCCCTTTCCACTCTGTTACACTGAAGATTAATCGCGTGACACTTTGAGAAATAAGCTATCATTTTGTATTTATCGGCACAAGGAGAACTGCAACGTTTTAATTTGGTAAAAACCAATAAACTGGATGTTGCAAAACTGGCTTGCCTTTCTTGTTGTGCGTCTTTACAAACTTAGTGGGTCAATAGAGCCGTTCTCCTGCTCGGACAGAGCGAATTCTTCAGCAAACTGACAGTCGGAATATTGACAAACAGGGTTTCACAAAGAATTCTAAAAAGATTTAGAATAGAATTCTGACGCGCGCGGCTATCTTTGCTTAACCTTTTTTTTTTTCATGGGATTCGAAGTGTTAATGGAGGCATACTTACCAACTTTCCTGGGTCTCACGGCTAGACATTGAATCAAGTGATGTGAAGTCTGGCCGTGCACATTATGTGGATGACGGCATGCTATTACAGGGTATTCTATCTAATTAAGACCCGCTGGGCATCGCGCATGCAAAAAACATGCGGCGGTCTTAATGAATTTTCACAGGGAAGCCAGGACGCAAACCCAGTTGTGGAGACAGCTCTGATTTGGGACTGTTGGCTGCTCTGGATAGATTGGGAGGATTTATCTAGAAGAATGGCGATATATTTGGATTCCTACAAAGGGCAATCGCTTATTAATACAAAAACCCTTTCTTTTCATTATATATATAAAAAGATTGTATTGTTTGGGGTCCGGTGGGTAAGCCCGGACCGGCCATCTGGGACACTGGGTACATGCTTGGTGGGCTGGTGGCTCCACATGCTAAGGGACTACAAAACACGTAGCTGTGCATATCTATCTGACAGCTGGCCTTAAATATAAATAAATAATATAAATATAATAAATACGTGCAAAAATTAGCAATAAGACATAATAAATAATAATGATAACTTCTAAATTCAGCTGATTAATCAATTAACTTAGTCACTGTGTGTGGGTGCGCATCATTTTGGCAGAGTGCGGACTGTAGATTTGGCTGACTGTGATCAAAGTTGAGGAGTTACTAGTTAATGTATATATATATATACAGTATATACTACAATTCAAAAGTTTGGGGTCACTGGAAAACAAGGACATTTCTGCCTGTGACATAATTGCAAAATGGTTTCTAACCATCAATTAGCCTTTTAAACAAAAACTTGGATCAATGAACACAACGTGCCATTGGAACACAGGAGTGATGGGAGTGATAAAGGGCCATTGGGACACAGGAGTGATGGGAGTGATAAAGGGCCATTGGGACACAGGAGTGATGGGAGTGATAAAGGGCCATTGGGACACAGGAGTGATGGGAGTGATAAAGGGCCATTGGAACACAGGAGTGATGGGAGTGATAAAGGGCCATTGGAACACAGGAGTGATGGGAGTGATAAAGGGCTATTGGAACACAGGAGTGATGGGAGTGATAAAGGGCCATTGGAACACAGGAGTGATGGGAGTGATAAAGGGCCTCTGTACACCTATGAAGAGATTCCATTAAAAATCAGCCGTTTCCAGCTACAATAGTCATTTACAACATTAACCCCGTCTGCGCTTTATTTCTGATCCATTTCATGATATTTGCTTTTCTTTCATGGGCATGACCCCAAACTTTGAACAGTAATGAGGGTATATATATATATATATATATAGTCACACCACCTTCTTTTCCTTCTGTATGCTGCAGCAGAAGAAATTGCTTCCCCCCCCCACCGTGAGACGTTTTTGCTGACCGTTCTGTCATGCTCTAAAATGTAGGCAGCTTCCAGTCTAAGTGAATTTCCGATAGTTTCACAACTGCAAGTCAGCAAGACTTTTTTTTTTTCTAACGCTCTCTGCCCTACAGTCACTTCCTGCGCAGAAATGTGTTTTCTGCACAAATAATAGAAATTGAAGTTCGTTCATTGAAAGAAAGAAAAAAAATAAACCCTCTGTAGCGAATAAGTTGCCGTTCCATCAAAATATGCTTTTAAGCCATACCACTGGAGGACCATTTCAAATAAGTGCCATTTTTATTTTTTTACCTAAATAAAGTGAATTAAACCCTGACTTCATGTATATATTCACACAGTGATGCTGGAGTCGGCGAGTATAAGTCACTGTCGGCTAGCTGCCCATCAGGCATTTGCCCCGGGGTGCCGGATGCCCAGTCCGGGGCTGTTTCCGGGGTATTGGAATGGGAATGGGAATACACAGACAATCTATATTCTTATCTCAAAATACATCTTACAGAAAATGGTTTGACTTCATTCTAAATCGGAACCTCACTTATTATTAATAATCATCAAAACTGTCAAAATATAACATGACAAAAGTTTTTTATTTCACAATTTATAACAACAGTTTTTTTTTTTAAAACACAAATTGTTATATTACTAAAAGCGGGGAACTTTCACTTAACCCCTTAATGACAAAGCACGTACATGTACGGGCTCAAAATGCATTGTTTTCAATAGGTTTAGGGACTGCCCATTGTCCTTAAGGGGTTAAAATCTATTAAAATATTGCACAGATTATACGCAACTACATGTGGGCATCGTTTCATTAAACTGAAAAGCGATTACGAGTTCCCCGTCTCGGGTAATGTCCACAATCGCAGGGTCGTTACTTTTCCAGCCGGCAGAGATAATTACCGGTACAGTTTGGTAAATGGAGAAACGCGGCAGGGAAGTCAGGTAGCCATAGCGGGGCGATATGATGGAAAGTCACTCATTTTAACATAGTTTTATTTATCTTGAAAAAAAAACATTTTTTTAATATAATTTGTTGTTAAAGTAGTTTGCAAGTTGGAACAAACGGAGAAAAGGGATGACTCTCAAGTGTCCTGAGATTGGTGGAACAGTCCCGATCTGTGACCTGTGCAGCTAGTTGGTATTTATCGTGTCATGATAACCTGAGACCCAGTATCAACCATCCTAAATGTTAAAAAGATCACAAATTGATTTTCCATAGTAGTCGCGCATGATTTTGTTATGTGAAAGTAGATAATACATTTATTCCATAGAACCTGGATCATTCATTCGATAAAGAGACTTTGCATATTTGTGTATTAAAGATGCAATTAGAATCATTATTCTTATAACTTTTGAATGTCCAAGCCCTTCCTAGAAATAATTATATTATCAAATAAAAATGTGCCTTGTTCATATTTTTATGGGAACACTAAATTGTCATGTGACACAAAAGCGGGCTCTGATAGGATGTTGCCAATGAAAGTGAAAAAAAACTTCTCAAACGTTTCTGTGTTGTTTCCGTGTGATTAGGAAATAATACCGTTACAGATCAGCAAAGATCCATCACTATTGCAATTCATGTTTTCTGTTAACTCCTTTAAAACTGAAAACTCAGAAAGTAGAAGTTGGCTTTTTCTGAAATTGTGAATATTGAATAATGAATATATGGAATATAGAGAAAAAAAAAGGAAAAAGACAGGCAAGCAAGGATAAAAGAGAACAGCAAAAGAGTAGAGCGACTGAGAAAAACACAGAAAAAAGGGAAGAGAAGTCATTAAAAGTGGTGAATTCTTCACTTTTTCCCGCCTTATTCTCTTAAGGATAACTTCTTGCAGTCCCTTTTCTCATTGATCTCCCTTTTTCTGTCTCTTTGATTTCTGTATGGTTTATTTTGCTATATCTCTTATTTGCAACTCTTTTAATGACTTCTGACTTCTGTGCCTCTTTTTTCTGAGTCCCTTTAGTTCCTTTTCTATCCTCTTTTTTTCTTGGTGAATATTTTTTTCTGCCTACTTCTTGCAGTCTTTTTTTCTCCATTTGATCTCTCTTTTCCTGTCTCTTTGACGGAGAAAAAAAGAAGACAGCAAGAGAAAAAGGGGAGAGTGGGGTGAAAAACACTGAAAAAAACGAGGAAGAGAAGTCAAGTCCAGAAAAAGAGATCTAGCACAAGAAGCTACAATAGTCATTTACAACATTAACCCTAACATTTTTAGGCAATTTCTAAGTGACCCCAAACTTTTAAACAGGAGTATATATATATATATATATATGTATTTTGTGCGTATCTGTATGCCAACCCAAGATTATGACCTCTATACTTCACTTCTATGAAATCTGCTGTGGGCTCTGGCCCAAGCATGCAGGGATCTGAAAAGATATGTGATTGGTGTGACAAGCATCTTTGGCCAATTAAACCTAAACCTTCTTCTGCATGAAGCAAGGCAGTCTATTTAATAATAAGAATTATCGCCATCATTTGCATAAAATGAACAAAAAAAATATTTCAAGGTCAACAAAAAAAAGATGTGCTTTTGGAACTATTTGGAATTTCAGTGCCGGCTTGGAGAAAGGGTGTCTAATAAGAGAGCAGGGAAAGCTATTCTGCAACTGAGTGGCACATCAATGAGATAACAAAGGGGACATTGCACTGCAGCCCTGGAGCTGCAGCTTCTCCTGGTGGTTAATTTTAGCAGGCTTAATAAATGCATATTAATAAAATCACTTCCAACTTAGGGATTCTTTGTTGACAAGGCTTCTTTGGACACACGCAATAACTGTACCGTCCTACTATATTTGGGGGAAAAATTCCTTTGAAGCATCTTGTCCCCGTTTCCAACCCTAAGTGAAGAGAGGACAATGCCAAAAAAGAATTAACCATTTGGGCACTTTTGGTATGTTAATTATTAAGTCATGACTCTCAAGGGTTAAACTGGTTATCCCTTTGCACCAGCTGTATCATCGCTCATCCAATCAACTGTGCCCCACAAACAAGTGTTTCCATTTTCTGTTAACAACCTCTGCCCCCCTGAAGTGTTTTAAAAAAAATCTGTTCGTTTAATTGGAATAGGCAGGAACATCGCGTTGAAATCGTGAAATTATTTAGATGCCTCGTTAGAAGCCGAAGACTGACGGGACATCTGGTCAAACGCGCCATCTGTAGCCGCCATATGGGGAAAATGTCTCTACAATGCTCTATTGTTTTAAAAAAAAGGTTTCAGAAAAACATAACGGGTTTACTTTCTAATATAACAGAGAGACGGAAGCCATATGGGAAGCTTTTCAAACACACCGCAGTCTCCGGCCAACTTTACAGCCAGGAGCGAGAATTTGGTTCTTGGATCTATCAAGGTGGAGACGTCGATGTTAGAAAGAGTAACAGTGTTGCCAATGGATCTGTGCACAGATTTCATCATATTTTCATCAAAATTTTTGTCCTTGAGCATAAATGGTTCAGTGCTGTATATAGTACCAAAAAAACTAGTTTATTTTGACCCAATAAACTCTCTTTATCTACAGACCTGAAGGCCACCACTGTTCTCATCCCTTTGGGTTGACTTTCCCTGCTCTGAGATGCATTTTTAAGGCAATGCTAAAGGAGTCCGTTCTTCCATTGACTATCATTAGTCAGCGTGTCCAGCAGGATGATTAAGACTGTGTCATTCTATTGTTTGCCATGATGATCTCCATGAACTTATATTTCTCCAACGGTTAAGTTGCTGGTTGTTGTCCATTGTTTAAAGCTTAATGAATTGAGTTAGGGTAAAGACAGTTAATGCTTTAGCTTATCTTTAAGCCAATGCAAGGTCTCGCTTCACCCAGGAGAATGACTTCTTGTTCTGCCGAGTACCTCTGAGTCTTCTCAAGTCAAGTCTCCATCACTTTCAAAGGGGATTCTAAATTAGCTCACCGTGTGGGAAGCCGACGTGTTTTATTTCCTTGTTCAAACACCACATTGAGCTGTTTGTAAAGATGATGATGATGATGATGATGGCCTTCTGATTATCTCATGAAGTTCTTCTCCTTTGAACCTCATTAGTCCCACTAGGTGGTAAAGACAGACATGTTATATTGTTTACAGCAACGCAGCATGGTAAGGAATTTATGTTTTTAGGAGATTGGGGATTCTTTAGACAAAGTTAGTACTTTTTATTGCTCTGACAGAAATAAATGTCAAGTTACATCAGTTTTTTGGACCTCAGAGGTCAAATTTTGTCCTGGGGTAATATTGCTGTATCCTAGTAGATTGAGTTAATACAACTCTTTCTATTTTTTTTTATTTATATTGTGTAGTTATTGTTGTGGGGGTTCGTTAGTGGGGAATTCATTACATGAGGTTATGGTTAGGTTTAGGGTTAGGTAAAGTTTCAAAAAATAAAATAAAAGCCTAAAAAACTTGAAGTAAATGAAAATGATATAGGCATACAGTGTGGTTTCCAGATCAGGGCAAGATAAAATTAATAAATTAATAATTTTTAATAAATTAATAATAATTAATAATAATTTTTAATAAATTAATAATAATTAATAATAATAATGTATTAATAAATTAATAATAATTAATAATAATAATGTATTAATAAATTAATAAGTTATATGATTAGATTTGTGCTGCTTTTACAAGGCCTGCTCTATGTTTACGGAATATTCTTTTCAGGTACACAATGTGCAATTATATTCAATGCGGGTTACTGCTGTTTATGATGCGTCTATAGGAAATTCTATAGACGATCTAAGGCTTTTTGTCCCGGTCTTTCTCTGTTGTTAACCTTGGGACGAATTACAGCAAAAAACTGCATCCAATTAACAATGAAACAAACCTTTGTTTGCCAATATTGTCTTTTTTTCATTCCAGAATTTGATGTGGTGCGACCTTGAACAAAACATACTGATTTGCAGCTAGAAATAAAACTATCCAATTTCATTGACCTTGTTTATTACAAACAATGAAGAAACTGTCAAAATGATCCATTTTTATCCATATAATAGAGGAACATGGACAGATAAACAATGCTGGCTATTGTAGCCTAAGAAATAGATATTTGGGCAAAACTGTCAAATTAGATATTGTGCCTGTGAAAAAAAAATCTCATTGATATTTGTATCCAATCACAATAATATGTTGCATTTGCCACGAAGCAGTTAACCAACTCTTTAATAATTATTTTTAATAATGATTTTATATGATAATCTATATCTCAATAGAAGAATTCTTGTTTATTAAAAGGAAACTTTAAGTGTTTATAGTACTTTGCCCAAATTATACATTTTTACGGTTTTAATTAATCATTAAGTTACTGTGTTTACACAAATAATTAGCTATATACAAATATATATAGAGAGAGATAGATATACAGTAGACCTATAATGTTACAAAAACAGAGAGAGAGAGAGAGAGAGAGAGAGAGAGAGAGAGAGAGAGAGAGAGAGAGAGAGAGAGAGAGAGAGAGAGAGAGAGAGAGAGAGAGAGAGAGAGAGAGAGAGAGAGAGAGAGAGAGAGAGAGGCAAAGTTGATAATTGTTAACCTTATTTGCATGCGCCTACCCAGAATCCTTTGTGGTTGTGGCAGCACCATGAGATTTCTGAGGGAAAAACAAGCCTTGTCTGGTGTCTGTAGATGAGTGTTTAATAATTGCTTCTACATACCCCTAAATTTTAGTGGAAGGGTTTTCCATCACCTTTACCCACCATAACTTATGTAATGGTATTTCATGGCTACCCCAAGCCTCAAGTATTAAGCCAGTATCACAATCTCATGCTGATGAGTCCTGTTAAGGATGAAACAGACCAATCACAGGGGTGCACAGTACGATGGGAGATCAGACTACATTTACAACCTACTTTTAATCCTGCCTTATTTTTAACAAATGGTAAATTAATCCAATAAGTATATATTTTTTTCAGTAATCATAAAAATATGTGGCCAAGCAGGTAAATGGTTCCTAATTACATACTTGTAGTAAAATGTAGACAAACATTGTAGAAAGAAGGACAGGGATATTTTGGCTCCAGAACTGTATTTTTCTCCTTTTATACTTACAAGAGGAGCAAATGGGTGGAGAGTGGGTGTGACCTGGATAGGGAATGGGTGGAGCCTTAATTGGAATGGGTAGAACCTAGATGGGTTTTGGAGTTGTGTCCAGATTGGGTTTCCACCCAGAGATTTTAGACCCTAACTCGGAGCCCCAGGGATGTACCGTTTCACCCAGAGACTGTTGGTAAGTCCCCAGCTCTATGAATAACATAGATGTGCTGTCTAAAAAAGAAAATAATTAAACAGGTCAGCTTCTCTACTAAGCAGCTGGACGGATATCTAGAGAAACAAAACCAAATTTCCAATCTACACCTGGAGAATATCTTTTGGAAATGTGCAAAATGACAATTTTCACATAAAACAGAACCTTCAAAGCAATTTGAAAAACAGCAGGATGACAGGAAGGCAAACCATGCTGAACAATTCTGACATAAATGATACGGATTAAAATCTTTCCGCTACATCCTGAAAGAGTAAACAACAATTTCAGGTGTTGTGCAATCTATAGTTTTCTCGAACATGGTAATGATCAAAAATTAACAACGTTGGCACTGGGATGCTCGAAATGTTCAGAAATTGAAGCTTTACTGAGGCTATTTTTGTGAACTATTGAAAGCAATAAATTTAAAGCACATAAAAAAACTTATAAAATATAATTTATAAAGCCATTTTTGCTGTCTCTCTAAACATTATTGTGACATTTAGGACTGTAGAACCCTGTGATACCCTCATGCCAAGCAAACTCCAAGCAAAGCTCTTAAAAAGGTGGCATTGGGTGATAAAAAGGGTCAAAGGGGAGTAAAGAGGGGCACCAAGGGAGGAAAGAGGGTCATCAAGAGAGGAAAGAAGGACTGTCCTTCCCTAAAGAGGGGCTCTTGCATAGCATACAATAGGCCTTCTTATTCAGAGATGCTTCATCTCCATGTTCAGCGGGCCACTGGCCGGCAGCACCCCAAGCTCACCAGATCTGACATTCCAGCGGCAGATCTTGGATAGTTTTCATTCAATGTCAATAAAATGGAAAAAAGTTGTGTTTTAGAATGTTTTACATTCATTGTACTTCAGTTCAAGTCCTGCCTTTAGAGATGGGAAGTAGCAGGGAAAATAACAGAGAAGTCAAAGGAAGCAGCGTCTGGCCTGTTTATGAGAAGTCTCTCCTTTGAATGTTATTGTAGCATTTACTTTTTATTGTTATTATAGCATTAATGAATTCCCAAATCTCTCGGCATTTATACATGTTATCGTATCGAGTGACTTCATCAGGCCATTTTTGTTCTGGGACAAATAAATGTTTCACATGATACTGACCAGTGTGTGTGTAAAGTGCTGCCCCCTGCAGTATGTGAGAGGTATAACTGATTAAGCGAGTTTATACACACCGGATACTGTAGGGGGCAGCACTTTACATGTGATGGTCAGTGGTGTGTGAGATATATCAAGTCCTTAAAAAATGATGCCACGTCCCTAGATGGCATGTAGATATTGCTGGTATCTCAGCCACAGCGATACATTCTGCTACGCGCTGCCCGTGATATCCTTGACAAAAGATTATCCAATGCTCGCAGTTACATTGTTAGTGGAGCTAGGAATCGGTGCTGGTCCCTTAGCACCAAACGAATTAAAAAGTCATGTTTTATAGATGGTAACAAGCTCTGCAGTGCGTATGTGATTCCTTTTACTGCTATCTCTCCCTACCCTTCATCACTGCTTATATCTTGTCTTTTAACTGGCAAGCAAATGATAATAAGGGACTTGTTTTAATGCATCAAAAGAACTGTATTTTAAGGACTGGACGGCTATCTGTAAGATTATATTTCACAGGGTTTTTAAAAAATAGTATTAGTAATATATCCGGGACCTTGTTTCCAGCTAACATCAATAGCTAAGAAAGGACAGATTAATTACCAATACCTTACCTTGTTTATAAACCCCCAAATATTTAATAGTGTGGAATGGGAATAATTGTGGCAACCTTTACAATGTGATCGTGGATGTGTAGAACCTGACACAGAATGGGGGATTTAACCATTTAAGTGTTACACACATTTCAAAAGATTTTTGTCTGGAAACTCTGTATTAATGGTGAACATGCCTGGTTCTACCTTCCATAAATAATATTAGCTAATATTTTACGGTGCGGGAGGAAGCGGGAGCCAATTTTTCCAGTGCATAGGGGCGATGGGGTAAACGCCTGTCTTTACATTGGAATGCGTAGCACAGTCCTTCGGGGTTCCATTGGTGGCAGAGAAGAGGGGGGGGTCCATCTGCCTACTTTTTTCTGGGTTTAAAAATTGATTCAGAGAAGGAATAGTGTAAGTTCTCCCAGGCGAAGTTGAGGATGTTGAAGCAGGACGTGTTGGAGGTTCGGGGCTGAGGAAGGTCACATTGAAGCAGCTTCAGTCCCTGATAGGCCGCTTAACCTTTGTTTCCAGAGTTTTGTTTGCCAGCCCTCCCCTGTCCTATGTCTTCTGCCGTAGGATATTTCATCAGATAAGTGAGGGCTGCACTCATTTGTCATTGAGAGAAAATATACAGCATGACTACAATCATATAGTGAGTCAGACAGTGGTAGAGCATGGCTCCTATCAGTATATACCAAGCCTGATACAGACAGCGGTATAGCATAACGCCCTTCATTATATACTGAGCCAGACATTGATGCTGGCATAGCATAACTCTCATGTCCCATCATCATCTTTCTCATTTGCATTTGGCTGCTTTTTTACTCTCGTCCGCTCTTATTCACACTCTCTCACACTCGCTCTCTTATGTTCTCTTTAAATATTAACCCTTTAATGTCTCATCATGCAGATTATGTAGTGACTCTTGAAATGTGTTAACCAACTAAGTCCAATACTGTCCATAATGGAAACCTTGACTTGTCATTATTTAAAGTTACACTTAATTGAGGAACATGCATTCAAACAGGGATGTCGACCATGAGATAACTGTAGCAAAAGCACTAATTAATTAGGAGTCTTATATGTCACTGGATCAATGAAGAGGATGAATTTGCCAGCTCCACACCGTGTGACCCTGAGAATCTGCCCCTTCACCCAGAGATGGGAGCAAAAAATCCAGAGGGTCAAACGGTGAAAGTTCCCTGGTATGGTCATAACTATTTTTCAATAAATCCAATTAGAGCTTAGAGCTTCAACTCCCATGTCTTATCATAATTGCCCAAGGTTAAGATGACAGCGAACACCATAACACAAGGTTTTTATGTTTTAACCATTCATAAATGGTATAAAAGTTGACAATATTGGCAAAAAATATTATTAAACTTTTTGGAAATTATTGGACAGACACCATACTTGAAATTTGCCCCAATTTTGCATATTAAAAATTGTCCTGTTTTTCAATACTATTTTATATAAGCATTAAAAGAGCATCTGGTCAAAATGGAATAAAGGGAATGAGAAAAAAAGAAACAGAAAAAGCTATGGAGCAATGTGAATTAAAACACAAAACTATAAAGCAGACATAGTGGTAACGACTTTAATTGCCTAGCACAATAGCCAATTGAAATGGCTGTATTCTTAGATCAGAATAGGACCATTACCCTTTTGTTTCTAAGCCTCTAGAATGACTCAGACTCTAAAAGGATTACGGAATTTCTACCAATTGATATGATGCACAGAAACGTCACTCGCCCACCCACGGCCTTTGAAATGTCAAATGTTGCTGGAAGGCTCAGCCTCATAATAATAAAACATATCTAATGCTTTCTGGCCAACAACAAACCTTATATCCATACCAGGGACCCTCCCATGTGCGAAGGCTTGGACTGGCCCCTTATAAACAATTTTGCACCGGCCCGGGGGCCAATTTTGGCACCCGGGGCAGATTGCCCACCACCACCAGATGAGCCACTGGTGCTGAGCGCTGGGATATTGCATCATATCCCAGCCTTTCGTCATTAATTATGGGCTGGATTGAAGGAGAAGTATGATCTCCCCAACCGGCCCATATCCCCAAATGGAGACTCTGGGGCTAAAGTATGCTGTAACCCCAGAGTCTCTGGATGGGGCTATGAAGTTGAGATTCGGGCTTCAGCCCCAGTAGCCTCCATAGCGACACCACTCTTGGGCGACATAGTACATGAGCATAAAAAGACTGAGGTCATCAGACAGCCACCATACTTAAAGTGCCAGAGCTGCCTCAACATTTCGTTTGTTGCTCAACCAATCTATTTTAACCCTTAAGCGATGGTAAAATAATGCTATATTATATATCTATATATATATATATATATATATATATATATATATATAGATATATAATATTCTTATTTCCATGTTCCTTTGCTAAATAACCTCATACAGGGATCCCTTTGATCACAAGGTGTCTTGGTCCCATCCACATCCATTGGCTACATACCACCAATCTGTAATCAATCTTAACGTCAAGGACCTCTTTATTATGACATAGAGCTATTAAAGAGACAAATGTAATCCATACTAATATATTCAAAAGCCATTTCATCTCGTATGCATCGTGCCAAGAAAAACAACAGAAGGGAAACATAACTGTACTCGTGATTAACAAACCGAAAACGCGTAGTGGCTAGAAAACCTCACCCTGACAATATCTTATGATGATAAAATGTTGTATACCAACACCTTTACTCCGTCCCTCTATTTCCATTTACTTCTACTCACTTGATTTATGAAATCTGGGACTTTTATAGAAAAAAAAATCACATTTCACAAAATAGAGCTTTAAAGTCAAAGAGGAATAATTCCAGCAAAATGACCTCTAAAATAGGCATATTTTATACAGAACAATTTTCTCGCATTTAGCCACGTGTCGCGGTCAGCCTCCACTCTATAAATGTGTGCGTTCTCAGTGTGTGAATGGCGCTGTCACATTACCCATTCAGTTCTTAGAGCGAAAAATCCACTTTAAATAAATACGTTGGATCTCAAAAACTTTTATAGATTGTTGGAAAATGTTTTGGCCAACTTATCAAAATAGGGGTTTGTTTTGGGAACTACTAGAACGATGTTCCCTGCAAGGTCTACATGAGCTCAGTTTTAGTATGAGAGAATAAAAAACTGCTTTATTCATTCATTGGCTTCTATAAATCTTATAGAAATAGCTTTGTTCCATAAACTATTATCATAGAAATGTACAATTTACCAGACCCATCTAGTCTGATCATCTTTCCTGCTCAAACCTTTATCAGTCGTTGGTGTCGTCTTAGGTTGAGATCAGATCTTCGTGACTTTTGAGACATTTTATATTACAAAAGGTGTTGGCCTCAGAGACACAGCTCCCTGCACAAACTACTTCACGGTAGTTGTATTTGTAGTATACTGGCTGATTAGAGAAATAATGGTTACTCTTGTTTAATTCAGCTTTTATGCGTTTGGTGGTGTATACTTATACAATATATTGACAGTGTTTTAGAATACATCAGTTAGCTTCACATGTCACCTTTTGGTTGCAAAGAACATGGACATATCTGTACTTATTTGAGGTGTTTTCTGACTGCAACATTTTATCCCTTAGTGATCATTTTAGGCTTCTTCTATGCATGCAAAATAAGGCTTTATGTTTTGAGCATTATTCCTCCTCCTTCCTTGAATGTGACACTGAATATAAGAAATGATATTTTTAATGGCACAGAAATTTATATAAAATTATAACTTGGGAATTAGAACAAAGTGACGCTATAAAGTAGAAGAAAGCAGGAAGCCAACGGAGAGGGACAAGCTACTTAAAAGAAATCACTGCCTAATAATTAACAGTTACACCGAAGTCTTCATTCCTGCACATACTATTATTCTAGCAAATCCATAAACTGGGTTAAAGATTTGTTGACAAAAATATATGGTCTTTATGGGTCACACATCAAATAAGGTTAACATCAAATCCACAGATAAGGGAAATGTATCATATAATATCCAAAAATGGAATTAGAAGGTAACATTCATTTCGATAGTCCGTTTCCTAATGTCTTTGTTAATATTTTGAAGGAATAGGGTAAGGAATGTGTGCTTATGAGATCATGATACTTAAGTTAGGCTAAATTATGGTCCTTGTAGGAGATGGGTGGGCTTTGGAAACATCATTCCTAATGCTATTGAATGCCCAAACCCTTGCTAGAAATAATTATTCAATCAAGTACAATTGTGCCTCATTCATTTTACTGGGAATAATTGTCATGTGACACAAATGCAGGCACTGATAGGTTGTTGCCATAAAACCATAAAAAAAAGCTTTTTTAATGGAAAATAGTGTAATGCCCTTAATTAAATTCCTTGAGATATGTGTTTCCTGAGATTATATTATCCCCAAATGCTATTGTTTTATTTTTGTGTTTAAATTTCAATTTTCAACAGTTCTTTTATTTAGATACCAGTAAAGGTCTGTATGCTGAGGGGACCTGATAAAAGCCAATATAATAATGTTTATTTTATTACACTATCAGAATGCTTAATAATATATCCTATCCCAGTTTCATGAACAATTAAACCCTCAAGTAAAATACCAACATGAACCTCAGCTTGTAAACCAAGACAGTTTATGTACGATTTCTACAAGCTATTTACGTAAAAATGTTATTAAAGGAACTGAAAAAATGTTTACATAGTAAAAAGTTAAATTAATATTTTATCGTAAAAGGTACTGCAGCTGCCTCAAGTTCTCACCTTAAGCCTCCACCTGAATGCTGAGTAAATTACAGAAATAAGTGAGACCTTTCCTCCTTCAGACACCATAGAAGACCCTATTCTGTTTACGATAATCCCTGCGTCTTTGGAACTCATAAGATAAATACCTGGAAGAACAAAGAACAAAGATGCTGGTGAAGGTTCTCTGAGTTTTTGAAAAGTTAAATGACTGCAAGAGGCCATGATGAACGCAGCCCCTGAGTTAGGGCCAAGATGACTATGAGTAGTTCCTAGAATTCTAAATCCAGATATTAGAGAATAAATCACTGATCCCAAGCATATCGCATATGGAAAGGAATCCAAGGTTGAAAAGAATCTCACATTTGTTGGTTTTTACAATACTTTATGTTCTCAGTTGCTAAATTGTCAGCTAGAGGAACTTTTCCCAACAAACACATCCATGAATGCAATCCATAACCTCACACGGCCTGTGGTAGACTGATACATGTGAACCCATACCCTGCTGTCTCTTCAAAGACTGAATACAATGTATTCATTAGGAGGTTTGACCAGTCCTTCGTCTGCCAAAGGTCCAAGGCAAGAACATAGGCATTAGATGCCTTTGACTAATAATTACAAAATGGATCATGACATCTCTATTACCCCCATAACTTCCAACCCATCGCCTCATCTTCAAAGTTGGCAACAAAATGTTTTTAACCAGTCTGGAGTCAGACGTAAGGTTTGTTTCTTCATAGAAACCTTGTCAGGATTGAATTACCCTAGAGCTAAAAGTGCATATGATGCATGTATGTTATTACATATATTACATATATATAATTTACAATGTCGAATAAATATCAACCAACCATGGTTTAAAATAGAAAGATCTATGGTTAAGATTAACTTACCCACAAGTATGTGGCAATATCAGACAAAATTAGAGGCAAAATATATAAACAATACTATAATAAAAGATACTTTGCAAGAATGGAAAAAGACTAAGAAAAAATTGAACCTAACTAATAAGGTTCTAGATAACACAAAATTGGATACCATAGAACTTATTATTTCTAATATAAATTTAAGTA
This sequence comes from Spea bombifrons, assembly GCF_027358695.1. Lineage (NCBI taxonomy): Eukaryota > Metazoa > Chordata > Amphibia > Anura > Pelobatidae > Spea > Spea bombifrons. The sequence goes on along the minus strand of NC_071091.1, from coordinate 5,823,710 downwards.
CTTGGAAAAATGCGGGAATTGAAGAACTAAAAGAAATTTTGTTGAAAGATAACATAAAATCGTTTGATCAAATACATAGGGAGTTTAATATACCTAGTTCAGAAATATTTACCTACCTGAGATTAAAATCCTTTATAATACAAGCTAGATATAAAGAGGATGAGGAACTTCATTGTAAACTTCAAAATGTGTTTAATAAACAAGAAATAAAAAAAACATTGTCTAAATCATTGGAAATAATTAATAAAATGGACGAGAGTCCAATAACACCAATTATAACAAAATGGAATAGAGACACAACGAAACAAATTACAGAAATAGATTGGTATAAAGCAATAAATAATACTTATAATTTAATTCATTCTATAACAATTAGAGAGAATTATTTCAAATTAATTAATCAATGGTATTTAACACCGACAAAAATAAAATCTATGTTTCCAAGTTCTTCAGACAGATGCTGGCGTTGTAATCAGGAACAAGGAGATTATAAACATATATGGTGGACGTGTATAAAAGTAAGGCCTCTTTGGAGGTATGCCTTTGAGCTTCTAGAAAAAATAGGTGATATTAAGATTAATAAAACTTTGGAAATGGCTTTGCTTCATATATTCCCATTTGGATTATCTCTAAAAATAAAAATAATAATTATTCATATATTGGCAGCTACGAAAGTAGTGATAGCAAGAAATTGGAAAGAAAGCAAACCATTTTTATATCTACAATTGAGAAATCAAGTGTTATTCCAATTACAGATGGAGAAAGGCTTGCAATGGAGTAGTCCACAGCAGAAAAGAAAAACAACTATATATGAGGACTGGATTATTAAATTAAATAATATAAGAGTAACATAAGAATCAACACATACTCCCGGCTTTTTTTTTTTTTTTTTTTTTTTTGTTTGTTTGTTTTGTTATATTAAGATATCATATGATGTATTATACAACTTACATCTAGGATGATATTTAGACCTTTGATCCGTTATCCTGTCTTTATTTTTTGTTGTATTTGTCTATTTAATGTTTAATATGTTTGTACGTATTATGAAAATAACAAAAATAAAAATTTAAAGAAAAAAAAGAAACCTTGTCATGAAAGTATTTTAAAGGGAAGCAGTAATCGGTTACAGAATCTCTACTCAATGTACATAAGTTCTGATCATTGTAGCCCATTAACCAAAGCAACCCATGGTTTCTTCTTCAACATAATAAGAAAAATGTCATATAGCTAGGGAAAACTAGGGCTAACATATAAAAAATACAACGTTACATGAGCTTCGGGGACTTCTGACATGTCTCCATGAGGCGGAATCAAACACGCAGGACGTTCTAGGCTACAACACAACGCCAACAACCTTCCAATCAGATGAGAAGTAGATTGGGTAAGGGAAGGATAAGGAAATAAGAATGAGAACATCTGAGAGGTAAGGTGCGGGCCATTCGGTTTTTGACCCTAAATTTAATTCAAATAAATAATGTAAAAGTACCTTCGCTGTGATATTGTGGTTATCAGATCTTTTTTTTTTTTTTTTTTTTTTTAGAAATCCTAAATAATTTACTGTCACCACAACCTACATTTCTCCTGGGCCATGTGACCAACAGTACTTTCAGTATCGCATAGTGTTAACACTTTGTGTGCCTTGGGAGTATGTAATTACTTGTATTTAACCCTCTCCGGGAAAACATCAACCTATCTTTTAAAATTGCAAGAAGTTTTATATGATAGGCAGAAGCTTTATCATAAGTTCCCTGTTGCAGTATCAATAGAGAACCTTAACCAGACTGCCTTTGAAGTTAGTTGGAGTTGGAGACATAAGCATCACATAGATGGGGTGTCTTAACATTGGAGGCCTTTCATGTTGCTAAAATATGCCATCATGTATCACTATAGCGCCTTGGTCCCATATAATAATAGAAAGGTTTCCATCACCAAAATAACAATCCTCATTTATATAGACAAATCGACGAATGACGGGCCAGATTTGGGAAAAAAGAAGACTAAACTCCAAAGTGAGCATAGTTATTTATTAATTACTGTCCTATGCACCATGATGGGGTGACCCCCTGACGCTCGCTTGGCCCTGCACAATGCATGCTTATATCCATGAGATTTCTTAAAGTATGCCAGGTCAGCTCATCCCAACCTTCAGAAGAAACCTGCCAAGGTTGGCCCATCATTGTTGCATGAAGATGTGGGCGAAACCACAGTCCACATGCAGCCGGAAGGACAGAGCTTAGGACTGTCTTGACTAAATCAGGACAGGGCACAACTATCAATATGAATAAACTAGAAAAAAACACCTTAACAATAGCAACAAAAAAATAAACATTAAAAATATTGAATAGTAAATGCTTAACTAAGCAGCACCCAGGGAGTTGTAGTGGGGGTATAACAATACAATACAATTTTTGTTACATAAACCAACTATTATTTGGGGAAGGAGGTTTTCTAATTCTTAGTATTGAAGAACTAAAATAATTTTTTACATAACAGCAACTCTTGGCCATCAATTAAATTATTCAGTATTTACATATAGTGCTCAAATCATACAGGCACCAGTGATATACATGAATACACTCACTCACACTCACCTGCTCTACCCTTACCCTCTTCATCCCCCAGCCTCTATCACACCCCCTTACTGCCCCTAGACAGGGCAATATATTACTAGAAACACTATATATATAAATTACTACCCAGCACTTCACTTATGCAGAAGCCATTGTCATAAACACGGCATTCGTGGGATCTGACTGTATCAGTGGGGCACAGACTGAAATGTACGATCGAATGATATAAAATGTCCAAATCTGTGTAAATCACAGTAAATCAGCCCATATTCTCCATCACGCGTCCTGCATTTCTGTTTCCTCCCTTAGGTGGCATTTGGTCCCAGGATCACCCGTCCTCAGCCTCATCGCCGGCGCTCACTCGCTACAATGTAACAACTTCACTTAACCCCTGCGGCGCGGAGGGAAAGCTGCGGTATTACACTGTTTGGGCACTGAGCTGGTTAAAGATCATCGACTGGGCAAACTCCCATGTGTTGCAGCCAGCCGTGGATGATAGGAGTTGACGTCCAAAGGGATCTGCCAGGTTTCCAGGTGCTGTGCCCGGGTACAGAGTGGATAATGATATGTGACTTACCTTGGGTGCCTTGGTGGGAGGGCATCTGACATTGTTGGATGCTCCTGCTGTCTGATTCATTCTCCAACTTTGCTGAGACGGTCTCTGGGTCGTATGGTCTGCACAGGTCCTCTTGGATCACCTCTAATCTTTTCTTGATGATGAAGTGCTAATGGATCCTCTTTGGCTGGGTCCTCCTGATCCTTCTTGCAGTAGATCACCCTGAATCTTCTCTTGGTGAGATCACTAAGTGTTAATGGATGTTCTCTCAATGTGATCTGTAGGGTCTCTGAGGACCTTTCTGCCCTCTTAGTGTCCCTGTGGATCCTCTCCCTCTGTGATCTACACGTATTCTGCTGTATGCTAAATCCTAATGTGATCTACAGGGCTGAGTTTACTGCTTGGATCTCCTCAATAGCAACTTAGTGGATTCAGGCAAAGGAGCAGCTTCAGAGGTGGATCCTCTCAGCCAGATGATGCTGATGTTGCAAGTCTCCTTTGTGACCAGGGGTGGAATGGCTCTCCACACAAAGCCTATCACCCACAGGCTCATGAGACTGTAAGGTTCAGCAGAGAGAGGTAGAGTGACTTACACAGCCTTGGGGGGATTTCCCTGCACTAGGAGGAAGAGTCAGTATATAATCTGTGTCACTGGAGTCTGGGGAAACTTATGAGGCTGGCAGAGCTCTGCAAGCAAAGGCTACCAAGAGCAAGTGAACACAGACTGTCTCCAAGTGACCACTAACCTCCTGTACAGGAGCCCATCTGTAAGCCAGTCTCTTGCAGTCACTGCAGCATGTCTCTCGCACACTTGACTGTTGCTTCACCTATAACATTCCCCTTGGTCAGCTCTCCGCTTGTCTCTCACACACATTTCTTTGTGTCTTTCCTCTGTGGCTGTCTGTAAGGCAGTATCTTGAATACTTGTCAGTTTTCTGTTGCTGCAAGCTCTTTCTTTGCAATGCAGTCTGTCTCTTGCACAGAGACTGTCTCTGGCTGAAGCTCATATACTTACTTTATCCTACCCCTTACACACTGGCCAGGCAGTTTATTTCACTCCCTGCTGCCTCTCATATGTAAAACTGTTTCCTACTAGTGCTGTGGACAGTATGCCAGGCTGTCTCTGATGCCTGATGCATCCTCATCTGCCTGGCCTTTTTACACTCCATTGCAGCCTGTCTCTAGTTGACATGTCCTGTAAGATGCATTTAGTTCATTTGTCAATCTAAATTCTGTTCGCCAGGTGGTCTCTTTGTAGTTTATCTAATTGTCCAAGCTTGTAGCCTGTTGTGCTCTCACCTGGATGGTTGTCACATTGTTCCTCGTGTAGCCTGTCTTATGCTCACTTGGCAGGCTGTCCACTTGCTCTACATGAGGCCTGTGCCATGCTCAACAGAATTTTCCTTGTTCCTCCTGCAGCCTGTCTCATACCCACCTTGAAGACTGTCTCCTTGTTCTTTTTGTAACCTTTTTCATGCTCACCTGGAGGACTGTCTCCTTCTTCGACCCCCAGCATGTCTCATGTTCTAGCCTAGGAGTTTGTTTACCTTGTTGTGCCTGGAATCTGTCTCATGCTCACCTGCCTACACAATTAGAAGGCTGCCACTCACGCCTTAGCAGTCTAACTGTCTCTTCCCATCTGCGTTGTACTGTGTAATCTTTATCATACCATGTTATTTCCTTATATACTCTCATTACATTTGAAAGTCTCAGTGACCTCATTTTCTCAGAGACATCTGATTTTTGGCCATTATAAGTTCACAGAAGACAGATTACGCATGGCTGTGTCCTCATCTCCAGGATTGGGTTTCTAGCTATTTCTCCCTAGTTATAAATAGCCGTTCATTATTGATACTGTGTTCCGTTACACACACTATATTCTGCCTTATAACTCTGAGACTTTTATTATCAATTCACTTTGTCATGTGCCTCCTTTTTCAATTACAGAGATATATACTCGCCTCGAACACAAGACAGGGTAAATAACACCAATTTTGCACAAAAATCTAAAACTGCTGAGAAATGTTTCTTCTGGCTGAATGAATGTCATATCCTGACAGCACAGTGTTTAGCTCTACACCAACACTGAAAAGGTCAATATATATATGAATCTCAAGTCCTGTAATCCTCCAGTACATTTTGGCCACTGGGACGTAGGCTAAGGATCATATGAATTGTAGGTCATAGGAATTGTAGGTCAGCCAGAGTTGGTGGGATATCCATATATTTATTATATAGTGGCAGATAAGACCCTTTCAGCCAATCTGGTCTGCCCCTTATTCTTGCTATAAAGACTCAAACCTTAATCAGTCAATGGTCTCGTTTTAGATTCAAGAGCCATATCCCTATCCCATGTATATTTAAATCCCCTCACTGATTTGGCGTTCACCCCTTCTGCTGGGAGTCTGTCCCATTAAACCATGCTCCGTTGCTAGTCCTCATATCCCACATCCTAGGGCACGAGTCTGCAGAACTAGACTAGGATCTCTGTACCATAGGGTTCTCTCTCTAAACTCCAAACAAATAAGAAGGCCAGTTGGGCTACTTGTAGGGTTGGAACTGGCTATGGCTGGAAGCAGAGGTGTTGCTGGGGAGGGGGGCTACCTGGGCTAAAGCCCTAAGTCAGAAGACTTTGGCCCCAAGACTCCAAAGTTGCACATTTTATTTGTTTCCCCTACACATGCGGAGCTTTACCCTCTTTCGGGCCAGCGCCGCCTCGGACAGTTTCAGCCGCTGACTTCTAACTGTGAGGTAAGCAGGAAGTCCTTCCAGGAGGGGTCTGCGTGCTACATTCACAGAATCAGTGCTGTGGATGACAATGAGTGTAGCAGGCAGACTCCTTACGGAAGGAGGTCTTGTTTATCTCACAGTGAAGAGCTGCTCTTCAAGTCCTCAAGGATGTGGTAACTTCTGACAGACATGTTTAGGGAAAAGATGGCACAGGAAGGCTGTTTGAGGGAACTGATAACCTGTTTGGTGGCACAGGCCAGCCCCAAACCTATGGAGACCTAACAACGGCCCTGACTGCAAGGGCCAATTGCCCCTTAGGCTACACATAATTTGGCACTAGAGCCTCAAAATTAACACCCTTGCATGCTGATCATAGTTTGATTAGTGTAATGTGGCGATCAGAGGGATGAGAGTGAGAAACAATGTCTCCCCTTTCCCACAATGGTAAAAAGAAAATAAAAAAACATACAATCAGGAGATATTGCCGAACATAAATTTGCCACCCATTATGTAGAAGAAATATAAAAAAATTGCAAAACACAGATTTTTTCCAAAAAATTAGTATAGGTGCTACATATTAGCACTAAGAATTATTATTCTTTGCATATTTATTTCAGACAAAAGCCCTGTTTTTTTCTTAAAAAAGGAAGGTATAATTTGTGTGGGTACATCAAACATGGAAAAGGGGAATTTTAATTAAACCCACTTATAGTAAAAAAAAAAAACAAAAAAAAAAAAAAAAAAAATGGCAAAAACATATGGTTAACATGGCACTAAAAAAGCCTTGGCAAGGAAGGGGTTAAACTAAGTGATTACACGAACCGAGCAAGAAAGCACATAATTATTTTTGATAAATGGAGTTAGTAATGTTATAGTTTGTGACAGTTTCTCTTTAACCGGTAAATGCATTACTACTATTTGTTATGCAAACAATATAATATACTGTATAAAGCAATAGCAGGTGGCACGCTGTCTGACGTTCTAGGCCCTTTGGCGGGAGCGAGAGTGGCATAACTGGGGTCAGATGTGCATAATTGGGCAGGTTGGCAAATAAAAGGAAATAAAAACAAGAAATGCATTTTTCTCAATCATAGTTTTTATTAAATATGAAAAAAATAGTTTACATATGAATTAATATTTACTAATAAATATTAGTAATAAAACGTATAAAACTTTGGTTTCCTATAGGGTAGTCTTATATTCAGGCTTTTTAGTTTTTTCCTTAATTAATATTCAAATTTGGGGGGGGTCGTCTTATAATCGAGCAAATGCGGTAAAATAAGTAGTGCTGGTACCATATTAACTAGATCTTTATAGCTATGATTTAGACTTCTTATTCTTTGTAGATCTTTGAATATATTTAGCGCTGCGGACTATGATGGCGCTACATAAAATTAATAAATAATAGTACATTGATAAATAATAATTAATAAATAATCAAGTATTCTTTATTTCCCCAAAACTTCACTTTAACATTCAGTTTTTCTGTATTCTAATATGTACTTTTTTTTTTTTTTTTACACCGGCATCAGCTGTTGTGTCTGCTATGTTTGTGTGAATGGCGTTGGTCATCTTAATTTCCCTGGGTGATACATTTTCATAGCATTATACCCAGACTCTTGGAAAATTGGCACTTGAACGTAATCAGAACTGTATTTCCTGTGTTTGTCGGGTGCACAGAAATGTCCCAAAACAATTCCTTTGAAAGTCCGCTAATCTATGCGTTATGCTACACATTCATCAGAATGCATGAAGCAATCATTAGTTACTCTGCCGAGGGATCTGACGGTGCGGCAGCTTGAGTCAGGAGCAGTCAGGGATTACTGTCTATGGAATCCTAACCTAGAGTAAAATCAAAACTGTTTTTATATCTTCTAATTAAAAAAGGTGACCACTTAACAGCTTCCAATATCTTGGAACGAACATGCTTAGAATATTTTCATCGACCGGCAGTGGAGGCCATGACCTATAGCTGGTCTAAGGTGGTAGATGGCCTCTGGCTTGCCGAGGGTGATCTGGATTGTATTTCACCTGGAAAGATACTTGCTTCTACAGGTCGTGACAGGAGACTGAAAACAGGCTGTAGATTTTTGCAGGACAAATGTTGGAAATTCCTAAGAAGTCTTATTTTATGAGATTGTATTTACGTGGTAAATGGTCATTAGATTATTAATATTATTATTTGTTTTATATAGCACCATCATATTCTGCAGCGCTGTACAATGGGTAAACAGGCCATTATTATTAGTATGTAACATAACAATTTGATTTACAGAAACAACAGATAAGGAGAGCCCTGCTCATAGGAGCTTACAATCTAAGTTATGCTCCATTCCAGTAGTTTTTGAGCTGATCATTGCCGGAGTTCAACAGGACACTCTGTTAGATTCCTTGTCAAAAGCCTTATCTACAAGATATGAAGTATAGTCATTTATTATATATTCATGGGAAAAAAATTATTTGGAGAAGTCATCAGGTCAGCACGGAAACATCACACATGGTGCTCCCAACCACAGTTACTGAAGCTGGGTGCACGAAACATTTACCCAACGAAAAAGACTCGAAGCCTCAAGAGATATGTTCACTTTGACCCCAACTTTGCTATTTATCTGCACTTTATAACACAATATTGATTAGCGATATATGCAGTCATGTCCCTGTAAGGACCCTGTAGACCCCAGTGGGTGGAAATGAACAATGAACAGATTGTTAATTCTGGGCCATAATACCACAATTACCTTTAACTCTTGAAGCCAAAGCAGAGTACAAAACAAATATATATATAATGTGTTTGACAAATGTTTGCAATCCTATAACGACGTAATTAAGTTTTGTAGGATGAAAACAAGTATGAGCCCAATAAACTATGCACTCTTCAAGGTAATGACAGCGGTCTCCATTCTCTTAACACATTACTTCTGGCTTGTCTGGTGTCTGTAGACGAATGTTTAATAATGCTTCTACATACCCCTTCATTTTAGTGGAAGGGTTTTCCATCACCTTTACTCACCATAACTTATGTAATGGTATTTCTTGGTTCCCCCAAGTCTCAAGTATTAAGCCGGTATCACAACCTCATGCTGATGAGTCCCCTTAAAGATAAAACAGCTGTCCATGAGCGGTGATCTGGCTATTGCACCTCTTCCTGAGTTTTGTCTAAAGGCTGTCCTGTACAGCAGGCAATTACTTTCAAGGAATCCATGTATAAAGTGGATGTAGAGGCAAAAGTTTGTAATTGTTAACCTTATTTGCATGTGCTTACCCAGAATCCCCTGTGGTTGTGGCAGCACCATGAGATTTCTGAGGGAACAACAAGCCTTCTGGCTCATCTGGTGTCTGTAGATGAGTGTTTAATAATACTTCTACTACCCCTTAAATTGAGATGGAAGGGTTTCCATCACCTTTACTCACCATAACTTATGAAATGGTCTTTCTTGGTTACCCCAAGCCTCAAGTATTAAGCTGGTATTGTAATCTCATGCTGATGAGCCTGTGTTGCATGTTTGTGGCTGCTTCTTGTTTCTGGAGCCTGGCATGAGCTGGTTGCTACCAGCAGGGCCCTGTAAGGGAGTGCTGTGTTCAGCTCTTCTATCATGCCTTCTGGCTGGGCACCTGTGGTAAAACTGGGTCCAGTAACTTTTCAGCTAGGCTGCATCTTCTTGGCTGGGGTGATGAAAGGCTAGCAGGGCTTGAAAGGACCCACTGCACACAGCTTTCTGACTTGAATGAATAGTAAAAAAAAAAGCTGGTGTCCTGAGCCTTCTTGGTGTAAAATAAAAAGTGTAAAAAGAAATTGAAAAAAAATAAAAAAAACCCAGTCCATGAGCGGTGATCTGGCTACTGCACCTCTTACCCGAGTTTTGTCTAAAGGCCGTACAGCGGGCAATTACTTTCAGGGGATCCATGCATTAAGTGTATATAGAGGCAAACGGTGATCATTGTTGACCTTATTTGCATGCACCTACCCAGAATCACTTGTGGTTGTGGCAGCACCATGAGATTTCTGAGGATGAGTGTTTAATAATACTTCTACACATCACTTTGTAATCTCTAAGGTGCTGAAAGCACTTCACATTCTGCTAATACCCCAAAGTGTGCTCTCCAAGGTCCTGACACTCGCATGTAACCTGTGATACTGAGCTCGATGTTGGCGAAGATGCTGAGCCTTCTGATACCTACAAATGCAATGTTCTTAACATCATTATTAGAATTACTTTTAAGCTGCAGCATAGATAGTGGTTGAATCATTTGGAGTTGTACCGCTGGTGTATTTAATAATATTCAATTAATATGATTATATGCCTTTTAGAATAAACACAGGTGCTTTGATCTGTTCGTATTTTATATTTTGCTATAAAAATGGCAGTCTACCCCTGGAGCATGATCATCCTGGAGAATGACGCCATTGGCTGTCTTGACCGCGTGACTCTGTCCAGCATATAAAAGGCTCCATATTTAAAGATGGAACAGCCTGTTCACCGAGCTGGTGGGCGTCCACTCAGGGTTTACTCTCTAGGGATTGTACATGACGTCACCTTCTGTATAATTTTTTTCTATATTTATTATCCTTTCAGCTTTTGCTTTGACCTACGGCTTATTTAAGACTAAACTTTAAGTTTTGCTCTCTGGAAATCTTCCTTACTATACTCTACAGGACCTTTTGCCGTACTGAAGCTATGATTTTTCATGCGAACGCGGCAGCCACAGACTACCCTGAGGCACGGACAATGGGTTAAAGGGGCAGCCGTGCGTAGAAACCCTGCGGTGGGCATTTGGTGTTGTGATGTGGATACAAATGAAATGTATGCTATGGATTTTGACTGTTGATGTATTGGACATGTTCATGGTTTAGTAAATCATGCTGATCGTTTCAATAATTGCAGCCCTATTGGGTCTCACTAGAGAAGTAAAGGGAACAGGTAGAGAACAATAACCTATTCAAACCTTAATCAGTCGTTGGTCTCGCCTTAGATTCAGGAGCCGTGTGTTCCATGTCTTTAAGATACATCTAAATGATATTTTTCCACTAGATCTTGTTCTATGTACTCATGGCGATCAATATCTATGTATCACCATTCACTTGACATGTTCCATCTGATCAGCGGCTTCTTTTTCTATCGGTATCACTTACTTTGTAACTGGCGCAGACCTCTGGGTGGAACATGGGTTATGATTCTCATTTAAGCATTTCAGTTCTCATTAAAACCAAAGAGTTAATTAGTTATTGAAGTGGAGTCTTAGTTTTTTTTTTTTTTTTTAGTGTCAATGAAACCCTTGAAGGCATTTTTGATCCGGATTCTACCGGCAAAATACTGTAACACGTTTAAAGGAAAGATTAAAAGACTTTGGGATCGCAAATCTGCCTTTGAATAGCTTTCTGTGTCGACTATTCGCAACACGTCGCTTTGAAGAAACAATTATAGACACCGGGGAGAGATTGTCAAGATAGCCAGGAGAATACATCTTTTCTTGTGCTTAAGAAGAAGCAAAGTCCCCCTTTAGATATTACGACTGTCGGTGTCTGCATTCTACTGTACGTAGATTTAGGAAAACACATATTTTGGAATATTACTTTTAAGACATTTAAAGGGACACTCCAATCATCACATGTGCTTTAATGCATATGACGGCTCACGTCCCTTTAAGTTTACCTGGTGTTCCTCTTGTAAATGCATGGGGGAGATTGTGCAGAATCTATATACCCCCCCGCCCCCCCCCCCGTATGCATTTGCCCCTTTCCCCAGTCCGTAGCTTCATGGTGTTTCCGACAAACCCATTCCTTGGAGTGTGGAGTGTGATATGTTACCTCCAGTATCTTCAGTGCTGGCTCAAGGACTGTCGCTTAGGGGCGTCTCACGAGATCCCAATGCGCATACACACAAAGTGCCCCCATTGATTTAAAATCTAGAGATTAGTGGCTGCTTTGGTACAAGTTGTCAAACCAAGGAGGAGCTGAAAGCTGCAGCCTGGAAGTTGCAGCTTCTACCTAAGGTAAGGGTTTTTTTTGTCTGTTTTAAATAATATTTGTTAAAGTACCCACTATAATATGCAATATTCTATCATGACACCAAACTGTCCTTTTAACTATTATAATATACATTATTCTTTTTACTAGCGTTCTATAGGATACAATCATTTTTCTCATGTCTTACATGACCCCAGACTTATTATTATGGCATGATGTTAGAATATATATATAGTAATCTTCAAAAATGACATTACATTATTTTTCCACCATCTTTACCTCCTTTAGGAAAATATATCGCTTAAGAAACTTAAAATTTTAAGAAATGTAAGCTTTTATTGTTTTCATATTTTGTAGCATTGGGGTGGTCAATAATGTCCCCCGAAGGCTACAAAATTTGTTGAATAATACATTTACTAAAATATGTTATTTCTCTCTAGTGTTGTACACATTCAATGGTAACAAAAGCTGTAAGGGGAATTGTGAACCATATGACATGAATTACGAGGATCTGGTTTCAATGCTGCATTAGCGGAATTACATTTATTATATTTATTGTATCGTGATCATCAGTTTTATGTAGGAATTCCATGAAAAGCACCGGTTTAAGATCACCGGCACGTGGAATAAAAAAATGTAAAGCTTGTTATTTAAATGATTTCAATTTTTAACACTTCTGTTAAATGGAAACGGAGAGAGCTCATACATCTTCAAGGAATTTATCGATCTATGCAAAAGAGCTAAATGTTTGTAACTTTCTTAATTATTCTTCACGAACTAAATGTTTAGATTCTTGTTTCCACTGCATGTTTTATTTTGATTTATTTAATCAGGTTCAAAAGACAAATTGCTACATTTTTTGGAAGTTTTGGTAAAAAAAAAATGTATCTTTTATGAAATCACATGAATTAGCTCAAGAGGATCCGATATGCTGGTTGGACATCCAATTCCAAAACAACGGCAATAATATGTAGTTGGTCGCCTCTTTAACAGCTTCAACTCTTCTGGGACGGCTTTCTACAAGATTTTGGGGAGTTTCTGTGGGATTTTTGCCCGGTCATCCAGTAGAGCGTTTGTGAGGTCAGACACTGATGTTGGACGAGACGCCCGGCTCGCAATCTCCTCTCCAGTTCACCCCAAAGGTGTTGGATGGGGTTGAGGTCAGGGCATTGGGTGGCTGCTCAAGTTCTTCCCCCTCATCCAGCCATGTCTTGGACCTTGGTTGGACCTTGCTTTGCTCACTGGGGCATGGTCATGCTAGAACAGGAAAGACTCTTCTCCAAACTAGTGCCACAGAACTGGAAGCATACAATTGCCTGAAATGTCTTTGTATGCTTTAGCATTACCATCACCCTTTACAGGAACCATGGGGGCCAAACCCTGAAAAACAGCTCCAGGTCATTATCCTTTCTCCACACACCATGTGCTTCAGCACTCGGCAGCCCCTCTCCAAGAGCGTGATCTACTGCTTTGCAGCTAAGCTGTTGTTACTCCGAGACAATCCCACTTCAGAATAATGTGACTTAATGGACAAGGGAACATCTAGCAGGTCAGAAATGTCACAAACTAACCCTAGGCATAAATAACATCCTATGATATCGCCACGTTCAAAGCCACCAAGTTCTTCAGTACGACCCATTCAACTGTTTGTGTATAAAAAGAGTTACCAAAGTGCTTTATTTTATACATTTGTTAGCCATTGGTGCGGTTGAAAGGCAATAATTATATATATTTTGTCATATAGTGTAGGTAGACATTGGCGCATAACAGCTGTAATGAGAGAATTAAGGATCCCCTTGCCTGTGTGATATCCTGCATGGGGCAGTCTAACCATAGCAGTGAAAGAAGGTGCTGATATATAAAGTTATATTATTATATATTATTATACGTGAAAAGAGTTCCAATGGAAGTAATATTGCCTATTTCAAAGAGCCAGCAAGCGGCGCAAACTGCCGGCCCATGGAGGAGGTGTTCTAATGTATCACTGAAGCTGCAACTTCTCCTTGCGATGAGCGCTACACTCCGCTCCTGCTAGGACATGTGCAAATGTTTTATCCAACTCTAATTAGAAGCGGACGTCAATAGAGTTACATTTGTTAACTAGTTTGTTCCTTTTCCTCCCTTGGTTTAGTCAAGTGATATTGTTAATGGCTTCGGTGTTGAACTCAATGTACACTCAATGTGCGTCACAACATTGGCCTTGACAAGTTCTCCTCAGCACTTAGCAGAACTCAACATATTATACGTTAATATACCTTAAACTAAACCGCATTACATTTGTCTAGATTTCTTTACAATTCCTGCCCACTTGCTCATGGGTTCACTTTGAATATGCAAGGCGGTGTGTATGATTTAAGTTTTGGAGTAATAAGTGGGAACAGCTTGCTTTTTGTTGTCCATACTGATGTCCTAAGTAATAGGTAGAGAGAAGGTCAGCACCAGGGTGGCCTTCAGGTTCTGGACAGAAGTATCTGGGCAAAGAAGGTTTAGAAAGTCTTAATTATGTGATTCAACCTCTAACTATTATTCTCTGCGTTAAACAAATGTATCTGCTTTGTGTAACTGCTTTCGTGTGCAAATTTATTTTGTTGAAAATAATTTTGGAACGGTTCTCCCTAAGGTGAGCCGGTCAACACTGAACAAAATGACTCGTATTAAAGAAATATCACATCCTACCGTACACAGAATAAATACTGCTTAGCATATGGAAAGTATAATAGTGTCTTATTTTAACGGTTTCACTGCTGGTCTGATCACCTGCGACCAAACACAGGTGGGAGTACCTAGAACAAATAATGGGATTTTGTAGATTATTTTATTGACAGCAGTAAAATTATAATGGATACAGAGTGACGCATTTTTGTTTGTAAAATGAAAGACATATACTGATGGAATAAATCAGTTGCAGATAATGTGGAGCATTAAACTCTTGAAGCTCACCAAGTGTCAACGAAAAACAAAAAAAACAAAAAATGGAGAGCCTATAGTCCTAGATTTTCTAGCCACCATGCAGTAACCCTTGTCCACTACATCACGTAGCCTGCCATCATTTAATAAAATAGGACGATGTTGATCTACAATTCTTTTTATAGCATTAAACGGCGCAAGACTCCAAAATCATTTAGTTTGGTAGAGTTTTTTCTCAGACGGAGAAATTGTGCCATGAGGATCTTCCTGATTAGCTCTGCTGAAAGTGAAGACATATTATGAAGAATAGCGTTTCCACTATATATTATTTTTTGGTAATGCTGTTTTATCCTACCTCTAACAAGAGGTCCATAAAGGTAACTGAAAACATATCTCTATGTGCTGTAAACTGTAAATGAATAGAATTATTCTTAACTGCTGTAACAAACTCATTATCCTTCCCAAATAATGGGCAAATCATCGATATAACATCTAAAAAAAATGAATGAAACATGAATGAAAAAGAACAAGACGGGCTATCTCCCAAGATGTGGGACTCCTTCCACCATCCCATATAGAGATTTGCCAAGGAAGGGGAAAACTTTGCCCCCATTCCAGTCCCATATCTTTGGAAATATATCTTGGAACAAATTAAAAAACAATTATGTCGGCGAAGGTATTCAGTACTGGATAATATATATATATCCAATTGATATAATATTATTTATCCAAATGATATGGCTGGAGAGCCCCTTTAAGTAACTAACTTTAGTTTGTGTTATGCCCACCGTGAGTCCTCCTGGGGCATATTTCATTTCTAATGGGATTTCTTTTACCTATTTTAATTTTTACTAGTTTAAAAAAAAAAAAAGAAAAATAGCACCCGGTGTAGAGGAATGCTGGATTATATCTAATAATAATCATAATTACGTTGATTGGGAATGAATTATGACCCATGTGGGTAAGTGTAGCAACACTTTTGTATTTCGATATTCTGTTTCTTTTTCGTGTAAAGGATGAAGGGAGAATCCTTCGCACTTTTGCAGAATTTTGATTAAAGAACTTTATCATGCAAAGTCTGGCGTCAGCGAAAGAATTCATTTAAAATAAAAATGCCAGGTTCTAATTTAACCCCTTAAGGACAATGGGCGGTCCCTAAACCCATTAAAAACAATGCATTTTGAGCCCGTACATGTATGGGCTTTGTCATTAAGGGGTTAATCTTATATTCTAATTTATCACTACATATCTTAACAAAGATGCTCATTCATTTACTGATTTTTGCCCTCAATGGGCAAAATCATGAATAAAAAACTTCCGGTTATTCTGACTGTACTGTGCACACTTGGCTAAATTGACGGGTTTTACCCTTTCTTGCCATGCATCTATTCATTTTTTTGTCACAGATATTTAAAATCAGTATATTATAAGAAGGGCTACTAAAATGGCGAATGCTTTCCAGGTTATAAACTGTAAGGAAAGACAAAGGGATCGTAATATGTATAGCATGGAGGAAGGAAAAGAGAGAGACGATACGATAGAAACATTTAAATACATAAAATGATTCGACCAAGTAGAGGCAGTTATCTAAAACTAGAGGGTCAGTTTGGTAAAGATTGAATAGATAAGTGGAACAGACTCCCAGCAGATGTGGTAGATGTTAAAACAGTGAGAATACAGTAAGATTCAGTTGCTTCTGAATCTAAGACAGGACTGATTTAAGATCAAATCTTTAGAACAAGAAAACAGGGACACTTGATGGGCTAGATGGGTTTTAACTGCTGTCAATTTTATGTTTCTAACATGCATTAAAGGGATGGATAGTTTTTTGGTCTCCAGATTATTCTATGAAAAACACTTTGCTTGGATGATCCGACCTTCTAAGCGCCAGCATGGAAACCAGTCTAGAAGGCTAAGACGCCAACGTGCTCATCCAGAACCTGAGCATTAGATGTGAATGCACTGGAAGCGCATGCAGTGCCTTGGTAAACAGCAACTGGGAAAAGCATTGAATTCTTCAATGAAGAGACTAGGATCAGTCTGAGTTCATACTTATCGTCTTCAGTGCCATAATCTAGCCCACGAGTAGGAATGTATTTTCAACTTCAAGTACCATTTTGTTTTTATTATTGTTTAATAAAGATTTTCATGAGAGATAATTATACACATAACATTATGACTAATTGCCATCTTGCCCTCGGTTGCTGCTTTTGGTGACGTCCTCTTCCCCTTCTGGAAGATTGAGGAGGCTTTAGACTGCCATAAAGGATCAGGATAAGTCTGATACGTTGATGGACATCATTACTTTGTAATGGCCCAAGAACGTGGAAAGAGTCTCGAGACACTCCGAATGGGGACTTGCCACAGCCTTGGAGTTTTCATGAACAGGACTTTGAAAGAGTCACAATAACTTATCTTCATACAATAGTAATGCCATTTCCTTAGCTGATTTATGCATGCGCTAAACAACGGTGAGAAGTTGGACACTGCAAGTAATTCACACGACTTAATTTTATTCAGACCCCAATTGAGATGAATTTCAATTCCACAAGATACAGTTTCCAGCTACTTCGGAAGTTGCATTGTATTAAAAAATAGATGTACATCGTGCTTTGCCTGTGATTTACGGAGGACGACTGTCATCAGCAAGTGGCTGCCGAGTGAGAATGAATTCTATGCATTTCGCTATTGTCTGCTCAATTTCATCTGTTAAACTTTCAATTTTCCGACGGGTCACGCTTAATACCAGGGAGGGCATTTTAAAATAATCCAAGCGTGATGCAAAAGCTCGCACCTCTATAAAACAAGAAATTCTTAATCTTGATTGGGTTTGGGGATTTTGCACATGGGCTATTTTTATTTTGATCAATTAGTAACTTTTGGAAATTGAAATGCATATTAGAATAATTAGAATAACAATTATCTTGAATCCTAAAAGGAAAATCCGAGGGGTATTTCCTGCTAACCACCCTAGCTTGGAATACTAAAATATATTACTGAAATTAATTGTCTCAAGTTAAAATTTTATCATATGTGTTTAAATAAGCTAGACTGGACTGATAAGATCACACAACTTGGAATGGAAAGGACCTCCATTTTCCCCACATCATAAATCATTCTTTTCCCGGCCTCATCCGTAATACTTGAAATAACTCTTCTAGTTGGAAAAGATGGAATTTGGTGACTTTTTTTGGACAGAAGATGTGGAAAGTAGAACAGAGCGTGTGTTGTTGGTGCCAGTGGACCTCCCATGTTCAAAACTTGGTGGTAGACTTTTTTGGGGGAGTGGAGGATCTACAGAATTTTATAACAAACACGGGATCAGGCGACCAAACTGTACATTTACTCTACAGAACCGGACCTTGCACTAAACACACCATAACTCATGAACAGTTACCGCGCAACAACTCCAGACTGACCAAGACGTGGCATTTACAGCACGTGAGTCACAAAATCTCTACCTGCCATAAAACCTCAGGCCTTCTTTTCATATTCACGTTGCCTGCTGGAGTCTATTCCATCATTTAACGACTTTCAGAATGAATCACAGTGGTGTGCTAACCTAGGACTCTGTTACTGGCTTTAATATATTATCTCATTTTATATTTCTTAAGGCCCCTCAAAGCTTTTGTTTTATATATCTTTGATAATTTTATTTTTTTCATTTATAATCTATATTAAAAAAATCAAACTCAAGAAAATATAAAAAAAAAAAAAAGAAAGAAAACCAGCATTGTTAAGCTGCACCATTCCACATTTGTGGAGTCCAAAGGACAGAAGCCAAAAATACGATTGCGGTGCTGTTCTTACAGGTGTCTGCGACGCGGGAAATTAATTGTTTTTCCGGATTCACGCGGAGCTTAACATGAGGTCGCCGGTAAATGCTTTAGAGTGCACTTTCTTGTCACACAGCTGGTAGATTTGTTTTGCAGACCAAAAAAGGGATCAATAAACAAAAATAATTAGATGTATGCATTTACATGATTTGCTTTCCAAAGTAAAAGTCAAGCAGTATAAATATACTTCGTACATTAGGTCTAAGAGTCCACAGATGGAAAAGGAAGAAATTAATTTTATCTTTATAAATGGAACAGCATCCCAGCAGAAGAATGAAGAGCGAGGACATTGTGGACATGGTGGACATGGTGGACGTAAGTGTTTCTTTTGGCGGGTCCTAGATCCAGACTCCGCATGGTGTAATTTACAAAAACAATGGAGGAAAAATAAATGGAGCCAGGATTATTTTTAACGAGCGCGGACTCATTCAACAGACGTTAATCAAGGATTGGAGAGAGTTTACACCTAGGCGAATGACTGAGATCCAAGGCATTCATCATTTTTTTTCCGGTAGCGTTTAAGAAGATTGCTTACTAAAATGTGTTGGAATAATTCATCATTAATGTCACTGTAGAAATTACGCCACGGCTCCAAGGACATTTTCATTTTAATGCATGAGTACACAAATAATGCAACGCGAGGGGAGCCTTAAAGGAACAGCATGAGATGCACAGCGTCGAAAGCGGACAAATATTAAAACTAATAAACTGGGGGTATTATTGAACTTTACAAACCTGATCTAAGCATTTAAGGAGCACAAACATGTTCTAGCTTTTAATGCATTGTATGCATATGTACGTACACTATATGGACAAAAGTATTGGGACACCTGACCATTATACCAACAGGGACCTTGATGACATTTCATGTCCCCCTTTGTAGCTGTAACGGCTTCCACTCTTCTGGGAAGGATTTCCACAAGATTTTGGGGAGTTTCTGTGGGAATTTTTGCTCATTCATCCAGTAGAGTATTTTTGTGAGGTCCGGCACTGATGTTGGACGAGACGCCCGGCTCACAGTCTCCCTTCTAGTTCCCCCAAAGGTGTTGGATGGGGTTGAGGTCGGGGCTCTGTGCGGCCGGTCACGTTCTTCCACCCCAAACTCATCCAACCGTGTCTTTATGGACCTTGCTTTGTGCGCCACTATATGGACAAAAGTATTGGGACGCACGTCTTATTTATTGAAATCAGGGTTTGGGCCCCTTCCTTCCAGAGAAGGGAAATCTTAATGCTTCAGCACACCAAGACATTTTGGACAATGCTCTGCTTTTATAAATGTTGTGCTGGATGAAAAAAGGCCATAGTCAGCCATAGGGTTTCCTGCAACCCTCAGTAAGCTACGTCTTTGACCCTTCTTTCTGCATGCGCTAGAAAGAACCCAATTTTGTACATACCTATCCTTTCATATTCCTTTATTCTATGCTTCTTCCAATTCCAGGATCTCTGGTGAAATCAGTGCCTCGGCTAATATTCATATTCCGCAAACGTGAAATATTGCACCCAAAGTGCCCCCCAACTTTTAGATGTTTCATTTTTTAGCAGTGTCCCTTTAACACATCATACGCAAAGATTTCCGAAAACAAGCATTCTTGTCCTTAACATTCCTCTCGGTTAGGAAATAAGATGTATTTTTCGCTCAGAAGACTCGGCGCACATAATATTTTGGCACACACTGTTCTTACAATAAATGTAAGGAATCTTAAATTGCCCCTCAATGATCAACTTTTACTCTGAAATCACAGCGTAAAAAAACACGATAAAAAGCGAGGGTTTCTTATATTGCATTATTATGTCGGCATCAGTAAATATTGCAAATAAAAATGGCTACATTGTTATAGCATAAAAAACACAAGTACAATCTTACCACGCGGTGAGGAATTATTCCCAAAAGGCGCGTCACCTTCGAAAATAAAACGTATTGGAGTGGAACAAGCGAGCATCGAGCTTGTAGAGATTTTCTTAAAGGGGCAGTCGAGTTTGAGTGGGTCTTATGCTCTGTATCGGACCCCCACGCCAGTTTCCAATTCATACCTTGTTTTCGGCATATTATTATACCTCCCAAGTGTCCCTTTTTGGGAGGGACAGTCCCTCCATGGTGTACCTTTTTCT
Source organism: Spea bombifrons (assembly GCF_027358695.1). Lineage (NCBI taxonomy): Eukaryota > Metazoa > Chordata > Amphibia > Anura > Pelobatidae > Spea > Spea bombifrons. The sequence continues at coordinate 5,803,037 of NC_071091.1, read as the reverse complement.
AGGAACTCAGCCCTGAAAGTCACAATAACATGTATAGAAACAACAATATTTGTCTCTATATATAAAATTCTGTTAAAAAAAATCCATTATCCTTTTTCTCCTTTTTCCAAATGTGTAATTGCATAAATTAGTTAGAACACCACTTGTAGAACACCACTGTGCCCCCCCCCCCCGCTATACTCTAACCGCAAGTATCTTTGGCCCTGGTATTATTTTGTAGCTGACTGACCCTCGGTTGTAGAAGACATTCCGTGCCTCTGTTTTTTTGAGACATTAATGGCTGTTTCTCTCGCCTGGAAAGAGTTACATGTTTATAATATACAATAAGTATCGCAGAGACCGCTGCAGGCGCTGTGAATTTACAGCACAAGATTACCTCTGCATTGTAGTGTTTGCATGCGATTACGGTGGCTTTTCAAAAGGAGCCATTTATGCCATCTGTTCTTTAACACAGCTGCCTTTACACATTTCTAATGCACAAAATAAATAGTAAAAATAGTTGTCCCCGGTTGGCAATCCATCCAGCGTAACAATATAAAAGCTCTTACGTGGCGGATTGTTAAACAGAGATATTTTCTAATAACGAGTTGTTTTAATGTTTCTGCACCCTTGGATGGTTAAAAACGAGTTTAGAATTTATATTTATTATATTGGAGCAACCGGCCTATTTTAAAGGGGTTCTCCTTTAATGCATACGATAGCTGTGAGTTCCTTTTAAATTTCAGTGACGCTCCCCTTGCAAATGCATGAGGGGGTTCTGCAGAATATTGATATTGATTTGCCCCTTCCCCTACTGCCCAGCCATTTTTGTGGAGGAGATGCGTTCTGCTTCAAGCAGCCAATCGAGGAGCAATAAAGAAGACAGAAAGAGAAGAGAGAGAGAAATGGGTGAGAAAGGAAAGAGAGAAATGGGAGAGAAAGGAAAGAGAGAAATGGGAGAGAAAGGAAAGAGAAATGGGAGAGAAAGGAAAGAGAGAAATGGGAGAGAAAGGAGAGAGAAATGGGAGAGAAAGGAAAGAGAGAAATGGGAGAGAAAGGAAAGAGAGAAATGGGAGAGAAAGGAAAGAGAGAAATGGGAAAGGAAAGAGTGAAAAAGGGAAAGAGAAAAAAGAAAGAGATGGAAGTGTTTGTGGGATGAAAATTTTGTATATTAGGGTTACTGTGTAAAGGCAAGTAAGTGTGAGTGGGCAAGGGCAAGTGTATGTAAGGCCACCTATTTTGTCCTAGTTTAGTAACATATTTATTTGCATTTTTATTTCATTTGTTTGTTATTAAATGTGGGCAGTAATAATTTGTATCAAAAATAAAAATTTGGTTCTATTCTGCAAGCAGTCAAGAGGTAAGTCGAGTTAAGGGTTAACTCAACCGACCCGATGTTTCCCTTGCATGTTCTTGCATGCAAACATTTGGAAAACAACTTGTATATTCATTGCTATACGAGCTGCTTGCTTACATTTTGCGAGTTGCGACTACATGTCCTCACACGTAAACTGTAAAATGTGTAAAAAACAAACAAAACAAAACACAAGCATAAACTATACATATTGAAGTTTAATAAATTAATACATTTAAAAAGGAATCCCTTGATCCACCAAGAACCCTATTCTTCATCCCATTCCATTTAATCTTCATGTCCCAGTAGATGGCTTCTACGTCCCAGGTGTTTTTGCATTCGTTTTCATCCCTTATCCCACCAGGCACATAATGAATGGTGAAGGGGATGACCTCTGTGCCTACTACAAGGTATATTGGTATATTTTTAGTCCCCACTTTATCCCATGGGCAAGGGGTAGTGAGTGTGGGAGGTATGCTTTGGTCCTATACCACCTAAGGTTTTTTTTTAATTACCCTTCCCCCCTTTTAGTTCATGAGGTATGCAAGACCCCTGCTTATTTTTTGTTATTTAATGTTCATTTTCATATTGTTTGCTGTTGGAGGGGGAAGCAACTTAAGTTAATGAATCTGTGAATTTCTTGCATGTTTCAATTCACGTCAACTCTGCCAGGCCTATGAAACATTTTATTTATTTCTTTTTTTTTATTATTATTATTTATTTATTTATTTATTTACTTTTTTTTTTTTTGGTGTTTGTGTGATCCCATGACTACAAATGAACACCATTATATAAGTTATGGTGAGTAAAGGTGATGGGAAAACCCTTCCACTAAAATTAAGGCGGTAGTAGAAGTATTATTAAACACTCATCTACAGACACCAGACAAGCCAGAAGGCTTGTTTTTCCCTCAGAAATCTCATGGTGCTGCCACAACCACAAGGGATTCTGGGTAAGCGCATGCAAATAAGGTAAAAAATTATCACCTTTTGTCTCTATATCCACTTTATACATGGATCCCTTGAAAGTAATTGCCCGCTGTACAGGACAGCCTTTAGACAAACCTTCAATAAGAGGTGCAATAGCCAGATCATCACTCATGGACAGCTATGATAATGGTTGACCTTATTTGCATGCGCCTACCCATAATCCCTTGTGGTTGTGGCAGCACCATGAGATTTCTGAGGGAAAAACAAGCCTTCTGGTTTGTCTGGTGTCTGTAGATGAGTGTTTAATAATGCTTCTACAAATGAGTATAAATAAGAGATTCTATGAGGTGATTAAAAGTGGTCTAGCTGCTATAGCAACTGATCACCAGACGCTGTTCATTGGTTGCCATGGCGACAAGACCACTTGCCCATATTAATAATACCCCGCGTATGTACATCTTGTAACACTTCCAGTAAATAAATGGACTCAGCCGCAACTCTCAAATATCTTTTTTCTTAAAAAAAAAAAAAAAGCAATTTCTCTCACATCCGATGAAATGAAACAATCGCGGCGTTGGCTGCTGTACGCCGCGTTTCCAATGTGCTTTTAATAACAAGGTTATAATTGGGTTTTCAAGCAGAGAGTGCATATTCCACTGTAGCTGTAATCAACTGTTTGCACACAGTAACGGTGCAATACGAAAATGGCCGTAATTATCGGGAACCCGCGCTTCTTTAATAGTTTAACCAAACAAGGGGATAATTGAAAACCTTTTTTTGTTGCTAGTGAGGAAATTAAGTCCTTGATCACAGCGGCGCTTTCAGTCAAAAATAAGGCTGAAAGTACCAACGCATGGCGGATAATGATATATTAAAAAAATAATATATATGATATACATAACGGAATTAAAAAGATTAACTGTTTGAGTGCCTAGCATGATGACAGTGAATTTAGAAATACACATTATCTACATGTATGTTTAATTAGGCTTTATGTCTGTTAAAGTGACCCAAAAATCGTGATTTACCCATAAAGCTGCGCTCCGTACTCACTCGCTCCAGCGGCAGATCAGGTCTTTACAGTGTGCGGCCGCCCGGCTGAGAACGCTTAACTGGATGCTGTAAGCTGCAGCCACAGATATCCGGCTGGTGGATGCAGTTACACAAGGTGGTGGCTGCTGGCCTTAAAGAGCCAGGGTCACTTAGTCTTCCCCAAACTGGCTCTGGTCATACCTAGGAGTTCTCTTGGGCTAATCTCCTGGGTATCTCTCATAGAGCTGGGTAAATGAATTTCTCCCATATCACATAAAGTAGGATTTTCCATTATGCCATCGTTATAACCTTGATGTCACGTGGCCACTCATGATGTCATAACACAGTCACCAACACGTTTTTTCGACCCACCTCCACTTGCTTATTGCGATTACGTACCAATAGCCATTGGCCATATTGCAATTATTACAGCCCTTCACTTTTTCACTCCACCCACCACGGCTCCCTGAACCAATTGGCTTCCACCAAAGGGGAGGAGTACCGTGCAAATCTGGTTACATGGTTAAGGTGGCTGCTCTCATGAGTATAAACATATGGCTGATTTCAAAACATTTATATTGGTTATTTGCATTCACAATGACTTTATTAATTAAATATATTAACATAAAAATCTCCAATTTGGGGAGGCGACAAGTCCACTTTAATATATATAATTTACATTTCTGATAAAATGGTTGATAATTCCCATTACTTTTTGCTTTTTCGGTATTTCAGGTCCAAAAAAAGTTTCTGTACGTTGCCAATTTTATGTACGCCAGGGGTTACTGCATTTATTAAACACTTGAATGTGAAAATGGAATGAAATCTAAACTCTGCTTAATGATTTGGGTCAGTATTATTCTATTCAAACTTTATTGTGTAAAGACTCATTGCGGGTGACATCACTTTCACAATTTTCTGCTCTGTAAATTCGGACCCAAGGCGTTTTCCGTTTGAAACTTTTAGCGTACATTTGATGTTTAATCTAGTTATGTGTGAAATGAAATCTTCAGGCTCTAATACAGTTTATCTCCTTTTTCCATAAGTCTGTTATAATAAACTCTAGATATCTAGGAAGACTTTTAAAAAAAAAAGACTAAACTATTGTTTTAAACAAAAAAAGTGGGTTATTTTGCAATGCCATTTTTTTGCTGTTATCACTGTTATGTCATAAGTCGAAAGATGTTCTTTTTTTTTTGATGAAGAAGCTTATAGTATAATATATAATATAATAATATATAATAATGTTTACAACATTTTTCTCTGATCATTCATCTGCATCATCCTTCATTATTTTACTCCGTCTCGATGTGGAATCATTGTACCTAAAATTAGACAGCTTCTAGTACTCTGGTCCTTGTCATGGACAAGGACCACTTCCAACCCTGTCCAACCTACCTAGGGGATAACAATAATGCTGGAGTTTCCATGCTCCAAATAACTTGGGGCTCAACACTGCAGCTCTTCTCCCTCACTTCACCCCCGTTGACCTCATTGTATAACACAACAGAGGTGTCAGGGTGTCCAATGTTCCTGGTTTCTTAATCAGAGCTCCCATATACAGTTTCAGTTATGACATCATTGCCCGATGCTCTGAGTCTCTAGCATCATGGGGGGCATTGGGGAAAAGAACCGCGCAATGCATGCTGAGGAGAGCACAGGTCTCCCTATTCCATGACCTAGACCAGAAGGTATGGGGATAGAAGAAGGTTCCATCAGACTTGGGGTGCACCTTCACACCTTGTGATTCCTTCCACTAATCACATAATTTAGTTACTTTCTATCTGTCCCTGCCCTCTTTAATGCCAGCTCCTCTATTTGTGAAAATAGGGACAGTAAGCAGCATATTCTCAGAGCCCATGACTGTATCCATTATTGTTTTATCGTCTGCCGAAGAAGATATCTACAAAATATTGAAAGGATAGGAAAACGCCTCCTTTACATTCATAACAAAACGGGAATGCCAGGAAAGGCACAGTAAGGTTTCTCTTTCAAACGGGATACTCGCGTTAAAATAGTACTTTCACGATCAGAAAGTAATAAATGCTGATTCAGCAATTGATATGAACTCAGCTGAGATCGGTCTAGACACATTATCTGCATATAATTGCGCATGCAGGGCATGTAAGGTCTTTGACAATGGACTTTCCCCCCCCCGCTCTAGCTTTCATCTAACTCTTTCCTTACTGCCGTCTTAATTTTCTGTGGCTTCGCTCTTGCTCCCGACTAAGACAATTTCCTTAAAACTAAAAGATGAAACAGATGATTGGAACAAAACGTGAAAACGGAGTTTTCAATATTCTTTTATCTTCCATTTCACTCTTCCTGATTGCGCTTCTTTCAGGTCTCCCTAACTGTCAAGGGAAAATAGCTATGGGAACAAACATTAGAACAAGTTGATCCGGATAGATCTAGACACAGATACTTCACGCATTCTTTAATCTTCCTCTTTCCTTTCAAACACTTACTTACGTTAAAATAGTCTGATGGCTTCATGCGACTTGTTATAGACTGTCGTTGTTTTTTAATCTCTATCCGTGTTCTACAAATGCTAGAAACAAAGTCTAAACTGTCGCAGTGTATATGGATCGCAACTCCAGGATTTCAGAGCTGCCGGACCGGGTGCACTTTAATGTGTATGATAGCTGAATGATCCCTCTATATGTTCTTGGTGTCCCCATTACCAACACATAGGGGGGTTCTGCAGGATCTCTCCTATACACGTTTGCCCCCTTTCCACGCCGACCCCTCCAGCTATTTGCCGTGCAGGAGGTGTGTTCAGTTGAACCTACTTATAGTGTTGGCTCGACGAGTGCTCTGGGGCGGGGATCTAATGAGCGCATTCACACGGTGTTTATGAAAAGTAGCGCTGGCTTATACTTTGAGCAATTTTGCTTTTATTTGCCCCATTATATAAGTGCGAATAGGCGAGTGCTAATATAATATGCGCAGGGGGCCCCATGTGCTTGTTGTACACCAGTGATTTATTATCCCAAAAGATAAAAAAATTGGGAAAAGTTACTGAAAATAAAAAATCGAATGCATTTACTTACACTTGAGATCTATGGTCAACATATTGACTTACGAAATGTATTCCTAGCGGTCCGATCTCCGGTGATTTTTCATGCATAAGTATCGCAGGATGGGGTTATTTTTCTTTAGCTTGGTGTCTCTGGAGCTCGGTATGGAAAAAAGCAAAAATATTGACCCAGGGATGTATTCAGTAAAAGAAACACATTTTATGTGGCTTTCCAAGTTGGCCCAATTGGAGTCTTCAGAAAATGTTGCTTTGTAGCTAAACTATGGAGAAACTTTCATTTCTAATTGGGGGTCAGGATCTCCCCAAGTTCAGCTGCTTCTTGCAGTTTTTTATATTTCTGCTACATAACAGAGAACCTTGTCAGGTGTGTCTTGCAAATCAACACAACCAGAGGTCAACAGGTTTGTTTTGTCGCATTATCACCTCATGGTATAATTGAGCTGTACTGGGTGAATATACCCCCTAGGGTCTCAAAATGTTTGAGATGAACCATTGGGCTTAAAGGCGTGATTTTTAGAATGGAATGAAAGCAGCGAATGATACAGGACATTTATTTAAATATGGTGCTCAGTCATATCAGTCGTTGCCAAGAGTTTCATGCAACACAATAACACATTATGTTGACAATAGCTGCTATAAAGCGAATCACACTTTTGCCTTTAAAAAACACAAAGAAAGGAAAGACTAATTACTTTTAATACGGATGATGTACACGCGATGTATGCTGTAGAACCTGACGGTGAAATCAATGGAATTCTAGATTATAGCGAGAATTAATGTACTGAACTCAAGGTGAATGGATACAATATCTGCTTAAATATCTGTGTCTATCGATTGGAGAGCTTGTGAAATTGCATAGATTAGATCTGATTACAAGCTAACTAATGGGCAGCCATTTAAACTTCATGCCCGCGATATATATGGCTCTGTTCAGCGGGGCACTAAGTAGAATATATCAGCGGATAGAAAGCCAACGGACGAACACCAAATAATAACACATTCACCTTCATTATACAGGCCATCGTTGTTTACTGTTAGGGATGGATATACATTTTAACATTAAAGCAGTTGTATTGTAGGACTATAGAATGTAAAATAGATAGGACCGGAACAAAAAAATCAGTGGAAAGTGGACAACCCTGTGCTTGGGGTAGCAGACAAGTCCCATTAAGGATGAAACCGCTGTCCATGAGCGGTGATCTGGCTATTGCACCTCTTGCCTGAGTTTTGTCTAAAGGCTGTCCTGTACAGCGGGCAATTACTCTCAAGGGATCCATGTATAAAGTGGATATGGAGGCAAAAGGTGATCATTGTTGACCTTATTTGCATGTGCCTACCCAGAATCCCTTGTGGCCGCGGCAGCAGCACCATGAGATTTCTGAGGGAAAAACAAGTCTTCTGGCTTGTCTGGTGTCTGTAGATGAGTGTTTAATAATACTTCTATCACCCCTTTAATTTTAGTGGAAGGGTTTTCCATCACCTTTACCCACCATAACTTATGTAATGGTATTTCTTGGTTACCCCAAGTATTGCAACTTCTTGCTGATGAGTCCTGTTAAGGATGAAACAGCTGGTCTCCATCTCATGGTGGTCACTCATATTGAGGATGAAAAAGGTCAGCTGTCCTGCAGTGATGAAGTTTAGAGAGGCTATGTTGCAAGTTTGTGGCTGCTTCTGGAGCCTGGAATGAGCTGATTGCTACCAGCAGGGTCCTCTAAGGGATTGCTTGTCAACCATGCCTTCTGGCTGGGCACCTGTGGTAAAGGTGGACCTAGTAACTCTTCAGCCAGGCTGCGTTTTCCTAGCTGAGATGATGAAAGGCTAGCAGGACTTGAAGGGACCCATTGCACACGGCTTTCTGACTTGGATGATTAGTAGAGAAAGCTGGGGATCCGTGTATAAAGTGGATATGGAGGGAAAAGGTGATTATTGTTGACCTTATTTGCATGCACCTACCCAGAATCCCTTGTGGTTGTGGCAGCGCCATGAGATTTCTGATCGAAAAACAAACCTTTAGGCTTGTCTGGTGTCTGTAGATGAGTGTTTAATAATACTTCTATCACCCCCTTGTGTAACATCCAAACACATTAGGTAGGTATATGAAGTATATTTTTATATTAGAATAATAGTAAAGCGTTGGTAAGACTCGTTAATTCTTTCACATATGACCCTTATTTGGATGGTAAGAATTGAGAGGTTGTGACCCACTGTGTTGGGACATAATGTGGCAGCGGGTGGTATTTGGCAGGAGATGCATGGGTTAAAGTAGTTACTTTGGGTTTTTATAATGACAAAATTCAAAAGAAAGCTATGATTCTTGTTCTGATAAACATTGTCATGTCGCAGTGTTTAATAAAATGCTGCGGCCTGAATAATTCCAACCCTCTGGGAGAACTGACACAGCGCACAAGGATAAGAGAGACTGACATGAAGGTAAACATCGTGATAAAAGAAATACTTTGCACTGCGGTGCGATCTATCGTTTCTGCTCCGTTTGTGTTATCTGTTCAGTCAATATTTGTAGTTTTTTTTTTTTTACTCTTTTTTATCGTACAGACGTATCAAAGAATGAATTCTGAATTTTGATTGTATATTTTATTTACACTAATTTTATTGTCACACGTAGAATATAATGTATCTCCGAAGGACATCAAGTTAACATCCTTAAAAGAAGCCAGTAGATGCCTTCAGGAATATCAAGTCCGTCGACGCCAGAGGCGACCATTGTCTGTAGAAGCAAAGCCACAGTCTTGAACAGCATGGTTTGGGATGAAAGTGTTTTTTTATGATATACACATAACCGTGTTTGTAGGTTGTGTTATCAGCCAAGCAACCAACAGAAAAGTCCCTGCTGATGGTCCCATTATTAGGTTCTTACTGTAATAAGATCACTTTAAAAACTTTACACCAGGTTTTTATTTATTTACCGTATTTGCTCGATTATAAGACGACCCTGATTATAAGACGACCCCCCAAAATCTGAATATTAACTTAGGAAAAAAAGAAAAAGCCTGAATATAAGACGACCCTAAAGGAAAAAAGTTTTACCAGTAAATATTAATTCATGTAAACTATTTTTTTTAATAAAAGCTATGATTGAGAAAAATATTTATTTTTTGTTTTTATTTCTTGTATTTTCCAACCTGTCCCCCAGTTACGCACATCTGCCCCCAGGCTTGCCGCACCAATATGGCACTGTGGCCCATGATATGCCTTTTAACCCTCTATATGCCACTGTGCCCCATGGTATGCCTTTTGACCCCCTATGTGCCACTCTGCCTCCAGAAATGCCTTATACCCCTATATCCCATTCTGGCATTTAGGGGGTTAAAATGCATATTATGGGGCAGAGTGGCATATAGGGAGGTATAAGGCATTCCAGGAGGCAGAGTGGCATTAAGGGAGTTAAAAGGCATTATATAGAGCACTCTGCCTCCAGAAATGCCTTATACCCCTATATGCCACTCTGGCATTTAGGGGGTTAAAAGGCATATTATGGGGCAGAGTGGCATATAGGGAGGTATAAGGCATTTCAGGAGGCAGAGTGCTCTATTAAATGCCCCCTTAACGCCACTCTGCCTCCTGAAATGCCTTATACCTCCCTATATGCCACTCTGCCCCATAATATGCCTTTTAACCCCCTAAGTGCCAGAGTGGCATATAGGGGTGTAAGGCATCACACACACACACACACACACACACACACACACACACACACACACACACACACACACACACACACACACACACACACACACACACACACACACACACACACACACACACACACACACACACACACACACACACACACACACACACACACACACACACACACACACACACGTGCTTCCAATTTCCTGCTGCATTGCCGGGGCAGCGGGTTGACGTCTCATTCCGCGGCAGCCGGAAGGAGGTGGAGTTGGCAGCGGGGGTTTGTATGCGTCCGTCGCAAATACCTTCCCCGGCTGTCAGAGATCAGGAACTCTGGAACTCTAATCTCTGACAGTCGGGGAAGGTATTTGCGACGGACGCATACAAACGCCCGCTGCCAACTTCACCTCCGGAAGCACCGGTAAGTGTGTGGGGAGGGGGGGGGGGCGACGACAGGAGGATCCAGGTCCCCTGCAGCGGTGCGGGGGATCTGGATCTTAGTCTACTAATCAGACCTCTATTTGAGGTCTGATTAGAAGACGACCCCGATTATAAGACGAGGGGTATTTTTCAGAGCATTTGCTCTGAAAAAAACCTCGTCTTATAATCGAGCAAATACGGTATTTATGAATAATTCACAGTGTATCTTTTTGGCTTCTATGGTTTCTTATTTTTTTTCCAACTTTTATCAGTGTCACATTGTTACCACCATATAGAGGCAAAAAGGTCATAATTGTTAACCTTATTTGCATGCACCTACCCAGAATCCCTTGTGGTTGTGGCAGCACCATGAGATTTCTGAGGGAAGAACAAGCCTTCTGGCTTGTCTGGTGTCTGTAGATGAGTGTTTAATAATACTTCTACTACCCCCTTAATTTTAGTGGAAGGGTTTTCCATCACCTTTACCCACCATAACTTATGTAATGGTATTTCTTGGTTACCCCAAGCCTCAAGAGGTAAGCCCATATTACAACCTTATGCTGATGAGTCCCATTAAGGATGAGTGTCTATGAGTGGTGATCTGGCTAATGCCTCTCTTATGTGAGTTTTGTCTAAGGGCTGTCTTATACAGTGGGGCAATTACTCTCAAGGGATCCATGTAAAAGTGGATATAGAGGCAAATGGGGAATCCCACCCAAATGTCACATGACTGCCTATCATGGCTACCTCCAGGTTTGCAGATACATGAATTTTATTCAAACATATTGAAATAAAAGTCACTTTTTAGTAATATACAATCTTACTGTATGAAAGCTGTATTTAATGCTAAAATGAAAATGATTATTTTTTTAGGAGATATTCGGTTGAAGTTTCTCACTGGGTTGGGTTTATTTGAAGTTGGTTTGCAGCTGAGACAAAAATGAGAAAAAAAAGGCTGCCTCCCCTGCCTAAACTACGAACAGTCGCCTGTCAGGAGATATGCCTTTAACACAACTAATGATTCTTGACCGAAGCTGGTCGGAGATCGATAATGTAATTGGATATCAGTTGCACGCTCACCGTAAGACAGAAACATTTGTTACGAAATTCAGTCAGCATGAAACCGGTCAAGACAGATATTAAAACCGAGAACACAATGTTTTCTTTCTTTTTTTTTATTTTTTTTTATTCAAAGCACCATCAAATATTTTATATAAATATATATATATATATATATATAAATATATATATATATATATATATAAATATATATATATATATATATATAAATATATATATATATATATATATAAATATATATATATATATATATAAATATATATATATATATATATATAAATATATATATATATATATATATAAATATATATATATATATATATATAAATATATATATATATATATATATAAATATATATATATATATATATATAAATATATATATATATATATATATATATATATATAACGGTTATCTGCTATGCACACAATCGCATAGTATTGGTGATCACATGTATATAAGAGAATATACTGTGTATACGTAGCAGACACACCACATCCAGGCACCCCTATAACAGAGGTGCTTGGCTGGCTCACGTAACACAACGCCATGTGACCCTGTATTAGTAGCGAGGCAACTTGCACAGAGGTTGGTAGGCTGTGTGCTAGGTAAGAGTGTGTGTGCGTGTTAGAGTGTGTTAACAAAAAGGTGTTAGTGTGAGCAGGTGTGTGTTAGTGTATGGTGTAAATATATCATGTTACAGTGAGTTGGCATGTTAATGTATGGTGTTAGTGTATGTGTTAGTCTATGTGTGTACTACTTGTCAAGTGCAGAGGGGCTCCAAAGAAATCTTGCACCCAGCCACCAGTAACCCTAGGCTCATCCTTGAATAGAACTGGCCACTTGTAAAATATTAAGCATTATCAAATTAAAGATATATGTTTTGGTGTTATGGTGGGTAAAGGTGATGGAAAACCCTTCCACTAAAATTTAGTGGAAGTGGTAGGCGCATGCAAATAAGGTCAAAAGGTGATCATGGCTGACCTTATTTGCATGCGCCTACCCAGAATCCCTTGTGGTTGTGGCAGCATCATGAGATTTCTGAGGGAACAACAAGCCTTCTGGCTTGTCTGGTGTCTGTAGATGAGTGTTTAATAATAATAATAATTATTGTTTATTGTTTTATATAGCGCCATCAAATTCCGTAGCGCTGTACAATGCTTCTACATAACATTAAATTTTAGTGGAAGGGTTTTCCCATCACCTTTACCCACCATAACCTATATAAGGGTATTTCTTGGTTGCCCCCAAGCCCCCAAGGTGTGTGTTTATGGTTGTTTCTTGTTTGTGGTGCTAGGAATCAGCTGATTGCTGTGTTCAGCTCTTCAACCAAGCTTTCTGGCTGGGCGCCTGTGGTAAAGCTGGGCTTAGTAACTCTTCGGCCTGGCTGCACCTCGCTGATTGAGATGGTGAAAGGCTAACAGGGCTTGAAGGGACCCATTGCATGCAGCTTTCTTACTTGGATGCATAGTAAAGAAAGCTGGGGTCCTGAGCCTTCTTGGTGTAAAATAAGAAGTATAAAAAGAGATTGAAAAAAGAAAAAAAAAAAAAACACTTTTTCCTGAGTTTTGTCTAAAGGCTCCTGTACAGCAGGCAATTACCCTCAAGGTATCCATGTATAAAGTGGATATGGAGGCAAAAGGTGATTATTGTTAGCCTTATTTGCATGCGCCTACCCAGAATCCTTTGTGGTTGTGGCAGTGCCATGAGATTTCTGAGGGAAAAACAAGCCTTCTGGTTTGTCTGGTGTCTGTAGATGAGTGTTTCATAATGCTTCTATGTCCATGAGTGATGATTTGGCTACTGCACCTCTTCCTGAGTTTTGTGTAAAGGCTGTCCTGTACAGCGGGCAATTACTTTCAAGGGATCCCTGTATAAAGTGGATATAGAGGGAAAAGTGTTTAATAATGCTTCTACATACCATTAGATTTTTTAAAAAATATATCATAATGCTAATTTGCTTGAAATGTGTCCTCATTTTCCTTTGTATAGATTTAGCATTTTTCTATACCATGTGCAAAGCTTTGGTTTGGTCACAGAGATTTGTTCTTCCAGACACACAGCATTCTTTGGGGTCGTATGCCATTTAACCTTAAAAGACTCATCTATAACATTAGAATGTAAACCACATTTTTCTACACCCGACTTTGTATTCTATGCATTTCTAAAACCCTCATGAGTTGGCCTTGGATTGATGTATTCACAGTTGTTGAATATATTTGCCATAATAAAGCAGATTTGTCATGCTGGAATTTTTCTATAATTTATGTATTTCTTAAGATCCTACATTTGTTTGCTTTCTTTATATACGGGTCGCCTAAGAAGACCATGATCTCCTTAAACTATAATTCCTTGCCTGTCTGTCTGTGAAAGTTGCCAATCTGTTGTTACCCTCCTGAAAATTCCCTCTGAATACCGGCTGAGGCTTCATGAATTTTAATCTAGTATATACTCAAAATTTCAAGCAGAATAACTGACTTCAAGTTTTTTTGGATTTTTAGAACATGGAATATATACATTTGTAAACTCTGTTTATGAACCCAACATTATATATTTTGTGGGGACGGACTTTGACTGTTGCACTACATGTTCCCAATATAGAAGCACAGAAGACATTTTTGTAACCCTAATTTGGGTGTAAAGTCTAAAACCAGACAGGGAATTGGTGGAGACAGAATCGATGGCGCCACTACGTGACATTCACACAGGTACCACACGTCTCACAGACTCTCTCTGTCTTCAAGCGTCTTCGACAACCGCTTCCCCGTCCCGCTTCTCAGCTTCTTCTCCTCCATCTCCACCTCTTTGTCTTGACTCCTCTTCAGAACAATTCCACGAAAAGGCAGAGCCTCCGCACACACCGCGGGGGCAACCCCTCCCTCTATTGGAGGAATGGGGGAGAAGTTGTCCCCGATGTGTGCAAAGAGGGTCCGTCCCGTTGCGGAAGTAATCCGAAAAGGAGAGAAAATGCAGAAACGATGGCAGCTTCCACAGTGGAGCAGGAGAAACGAAGAACGTGCGACGGAGACAGAGCAGAGGAGAAGCGGAGAAGGAGGAGGCGAGAAGCAGAAGAGATGAAAGAGACACAGAAGTGGTTATCAGAACAGATAGGGAGAGAGTGAGGAAAAAAACAGCAAAGTTCAAATGAAAGTTCTAAGCTTTTGCCATTGTTTTCATGTGTTTCGTTGGGGCTCCCTCCTCGTTTTCAGACATTCGTATACATTGTGGACTAAAGTACTAATTTAACAAATTTACATTCAAAGTAGCATTCGTCTGAATCGGCGTGCACAAGAATAGTGACTACCTCTCAAATACTAGGGCCAAAAATATACTTTTGTATTCACTATTCACTTTGACAGCGTTGACCACCCTCCACCACCTATATCTGTGACATGACTTTCCCGTGGCTCAAATACTACCGCTCTTCTCTTCCGAACCTCTTCTTCTCTCCCACTACTCCCTGGTGGTATGCTTCTTCTAATAACGCTTTATCTGTTGCCTTACTGCGAGATACATTTCTATCCAACCATTATTACTTGTTTCTACTTACATTTCTAGGTTTTTACTTCTTTGGCATTCCCTAACTCTTATAATCTCCCCTACTTATTTTAACTTTAAAAGCTCAATAATAAAAAAAAAACTATTTGGAGAGGCATGCAACCTACTAATATGCTACCCTACTACCCTACTAATATCCTCATTACAGTCACATCATTATCATCGTCTTTTTTCTCTCTCACCTCCCCCTTAACTTCCTAATCGATTGTAAGCTCACAAGATCAGGGCTCCCTCTGCTTCATTGCACACTGACAAAGGGGATCACCCCAAAACCTTTGTGTGCCAGTCATCTTCGCCTCTGCTCTATATATTTTTAATAAATGTAGTGCTTTTTTTTTTTTGCATTCTCACCAAAAGCGAAGTGTGCTTGACTTTTCTCTTTAGCTTGCCTATATAATTTTCCACCGAGAGGGACGAGCAGAAAATAATATTTACCATTTGAGACTTTGGACTCCCCTACCTACATAATTATCTCAACACAAGTCAATGGTATTATGCATGTTTTATATTGTTATGCTAATTTTCACTCTCCCCTATTGTAATAGTGCCGGCATGTAATCTCTTAACCCACTCTATTTGGAAGTAAATGATAAGTTATTTTTCTTTGCGCTCATTTAATTGATTACGTTTTACAGCCCAAGATGTCTAGGATTGTTTTTGTTAGTCATCCTTTGCTCTGCTCTGTATTTTCTTGTTTGAAGTGCTTAATTTTAAGTGAAAATGTCTGTTTCCACCGAATCCATTTATTCTTTATGGGGTTTTATGTCTATGATTAGCAAAGGAATCATAAAAACATTTTATTGTTATAATAACACCGTGTCTCAAGTCAGCAGGGTAAAAAAGCTACATTTTCGCCGGTTAATTACAGGAACGGGAACGTTGTGTACAGTACAGCACAATCACCGCAGCTTCCCACACGGAGGTTTAATATTGTATAAAGGAGACGCGCCTCATCCACAAACCGGGGGGGACCTTTAGTTATTTGGTAGAGCCAGAGCTGCTGCACCTCTTTCACCGTCCTTACTTTTTTAAAATTTCTATAATAAAAGGTAAGTCCAGAAGATGTCAGGGACCCCCTCCCTTAGGAACTCCCCCTCCCCCCGCATGTCATTCCGAATCAAAAAAGGCCCCCCCGAATTTCACCCGAGCAGAATGGCCAGAAAACAAAATAAAAAATGAAAGCGGCAAAAATGAAACTAAGCAATTTTGCCTCCCCGCGCACAAGTCTAGCGATAAGCACTATTGGGCAACTCACTTACAGAATGTGATAAAATATGGAACAGTGCCAAGACTGTATTGGCAATGTGCCACTTTTTACCAATAGTAACACTTTTTGCGTCCCTTTTTTCCCTGTGTACTCGGAACGTTCCCCTTTTTATAAAACTTTATTTTGTCTGATCGTTTGTCTTAATAGAAGGAAGAATATTTTGCAACTCTTCTGCCATTCTTTGTAATGATTTACATTTGCGGTAAGCTAAAAAGTGATATTAAGCATATCAGGCAGATGAGCTTTTGTGAACTACAACCTCCATCATCCTCAGCCAGATTGATAAAGGGGCTGATGGGAAGCATATCGCTCAAATGCAGGTGAACCAGAGGCGCAAAGAAGAGTCTACTATTTTGTTTGTAGACTTTTTTGTTAATATAATCCCTTCTTATCTATGTTTATTCTGCATTATATGTGTACTGTCACCACATATAATTATAATTTTTTTAAATTTTTGTTTTTGATTATTATCATTTTTTTTCAATTTTTATCATTCTGTCATGTGATAGGATGGTTTGCCCTAACCTATGTATCTATAGATAGCTAAACTTATATATAGATTGCCTTAAGTAAAGTGTAAGTCGACTAGCTATAGCTACAGCAAAACTATAAAAAAAATTGGCTTCCCAGAGAGAAAAATGTTCCCGACCCCCAGCACTCAGATGGTAAAACTAGTCCCATCATTCTAAGAAACAATATTAAAATATATATATATACAACAGTACGATTTCTTTAAATTCCATACAAGTCATAGAAATCATACATTTTACCTACAGATGGGAAAACAGATTGGTTCCAGTTACTAAAAGTTTGTTTTAATAACGGATCACAGTATACAATATAAACCATTTCCCATTCCCACCCCCCCCCCAAAAAAAAGCTTTTTAATCCAATATCCAATCTAATCTTTTGAAAAAACAACCTTGATTCATGTTTCGTGGTAGAATGCGGCTACAAAGGAAAATATTCCCCACGCGATTCTTTGGAGTTGTTTAATTTAATGTATTGTTGCTAACGTGCTTGCCAGCATCTAATCAGAAATTGATTAATGATGCGGCTCTACGTTCAGATGAAGGAGTCCGAGAAACGGCAAACTCCACAACACACAGAAGTTGAAAAATTCAATAACCATAAACATAGATTTTTTTTTTTTTTTTTGCAGATAACATCTAAATGACACAGAAAATTACACTGCATTAGTTAACGTTGTCTTTAAACACAAATGGATACATACAATAAACCGATGATGGATTTCTTTTAACCAGGCGAACAGGGCTGGTTATTATCCAAAGCAGACAGAAGCGACTCATTGGTTTATGTTCCGTGCCGTTAGGTCTCACGATTAAGTACAATAATGAAAGATAAAGAGGAAATGCAAACTATTAATTAAAAGCTTGTTAAAAGCGTTAAAAGCTAACTTGCTGTTTTCGTATAGTCCGGGGCGGCTGAAAAGGGATTTCTAGAGCAAGACCCTGGGTCTTGGATGCTTCGAGCCACAGTTTTCCAGCCCTGAGCCTTTTATCTCACTGTGTAATTGCTATTTATTAAAGATTATTCATAATTATATATATGTGAACGATGAAAAGTGTATGGCTCGCTTTTAGCAGTTTCTCCATGCAAATTGGGGTTTATTCATTAAACAGCGGTAAATGGTTGGCAATGTTCAGCGTGATGGACACACTAGCTAACGGCATAGTATAGTGTTGACCCTGCTTCTAAAAGCAACTTGAAAGTCATGATTTTTATGCACTACACGATTTAGAAGTTGGCTGCGCTATTCCGTGAGGTCATCCGGTCCTTACAGCACTTACACTTAAACGGGGCAACTCTGGCAGGGCAGAAGTCTTAAATCTTTTGGGGGAAAATTTCATCCTGTGATGAGGCCACTTATTTATATTCGGTGCCCCCCAACTGTCTCCATCTTTACTGCAAAACACCAGAGGATGACATCACCTATGAAGGACCTATGGCACATAGGAAGAGCATGGTATGGATGATATACCAGTTTGGCACAGTCCTCCATAGTGCAAATGAGATATCAGAACTCTCCATTGTAACCGGCCCATGGAGCAGTGGGGCACAAGGGAGCCTGATCACCCAATACACGCTTTCCACCTTGTCCGGAGAGGTGCTTCTGTCCCTCCGACCTGCTGCTTAAGGCCACAATAGGCCTCTGGTTAAAAGTCACTTCGTTTTGCTAGCCAGAGTTTTTTTCATTTTATACATTTGTCACCAACGGGAGCAGCTTAACTAATTAAAAAGTGCTGTCCACATACTTTTGGCCATGTAGTGTGTATGTGTGTGTGTACAGTAAGTATGGATATACAATATATATGTATATATATATATATATATATAAGCAAAATGGAAGGGTACGCAGATAGATAGATAGATAGATAGATAGATAGATAGATAGATAGATAGATAGATAGATCAATAGATAGATAGATGGATGGATGGATAGATACAGACCTACACCCACTAAGGGTTAAAACGCTTGATTGTAACTATTAGAACCACCTGTACAGAATGTTTAATTTATAGATATTATGTTACACGCTCCAAACAATTCACTCAGTAACAAAGGACCTCATCAAATCCACAAGAACAGCTGCGAGTGTCCCCGAGCAGAGACTGGCAATAGAATAGGCCTCCGAAGCATTGTTATTGCTTATTGGATCTCTAACATAATCAAACCTCATGAATATGCATCGCTTTACGTAAAAAAGGCTTCATGAAACTTTTACAAGTAGCTTTAACATGGACTCGACTCGAGAACCTTACTAACCAACGCGCTCTGAAAAACACCCATTGAAGGAAAGGAACCATGAAGACCCAAAACGATACATTTTAAATTGATATTAATTAATTGAACAGAGGCAGACTGTAAATTGATACATTATCTGTCTGTCATCTGAATATTAATTCTTCAGAAACAAAGAACCAAAAAACATGATCGATAAATAAACAAAAAAAGTATATTTTGGTAAAAAAAAATAAAAGTATCCCCAAAAGGTGGTGGATTTCCAGATCTCTCTCATGTAAGCTGTTGGATCAAACAGTTTCTGGGTATTACCGACCTCTTGGCTTTCACTTTATAAGTTATCTTAGTGCCAATCGAGTAGGGCAGCTGCCTAGGGGTGTCTGGACCTGGGGTTGGGCGGCTGTTGGCAGTCAGGAGATGACTGCAACGTGTAGAAGTCTCTCTGGTAAACATTAGGTACGCAACACAATCCTCCATAACGCACAAGGGAAACGCACAAGAGATTTATACCTTCTCAGGTATTCTAAGTGTATAAAAATTCTCCATCTGAGAGTGTGTGGCGACAATGGGGCTTCTTGTCTGGAGCCCTCTGGATGCTGTCTTAAACATAACCTCTGATCACATAGGGAGATCCCTAACACTGAAATGTTTATGATTCCTGATAACATAATTTAAAAAAAAAAACAACAAAAAACACATCAAAATACAGTATGAAATATAAAAAAAAAAATATTTAACTAAAGTAAAAAATATTTCTTTTAAACTCTATCCTCCTTTATGTTTTCTAATTGCCAGTTCATATTACCCTACAGAAAGTACTTATCTTTTATTATTGAATTTATATTTTTCAAAATTAAGATAGTAAAAGAATATATTCGACTTTACAGGGGCATTCGACTGCCAAACCAAACATGAAATTATATTAATTATATTAAAGTACTTAGTACTTGTTTAAATATTGCATCCTCTCATTGGCCAGGAACACCCTGGATACAATAACAAAAAAAAGACATAAATAGAGACGAATAAGCTGCCTATATGTTGTTTTATTTAAATTTTACCTTTTTTTTTACCATATTTGGATAAAAAAGGCATTTTGGTAACAACTCTACTTCTGCAGTACTTTTTCAGGTCTATCATCTTTTTTTCTTATTATTATTCTTTACAACGCGGCAAAAGCTTTTCTTCCATTGAAGATTTACCTTCCTTTCAGACGAACATCCCGCTAAAAAGAGTTAAGGGGCAGGTTGCAAAAATGTTGCTTTTGTTCCCTGAGTATTTCTTCTATAGCGAGGGCCAGAATGTTCAGTCTTTGAGTAACCAACCTGAAAGGCTCCAAATGGCTTCTGATGGCAATATATTCCGAAGCCTCAGAACATTTCTGACCCAGGTATCTTTGGTTATGAGACTCGAGCTACCTGCCTTGCTGCACTTTGTTATATTTTATCGATTTTCTAAGTGCACTTCAACAGGGCAGAGTGTCTGTGGAGTGCGCGTTACTCACAATCTCAATGTTCAAAGCAGACATAGTGCGGAGGATCTCTTGCTGCTTTTAAGGAATAATATTGCTTTATGACAAGTGTTCAATATCTCCAAGCTATGCAAATGTACTGTTTTGGGGGTACTTGTGGGTGCAGGTTTCTTTCATACAATCGTGAAATGCGTTGGAGTTGTGATCGGCGCTGTCTGTCTCTCCCGACCAGTCTGGAATGATTGTGTGGGTAAAATTGAATGAATGATATCAAACGTTTTGTACTCTATATATAATATATTGATATAAATATTACTATAAACTTCTTTAATATACTGATTACGTTGAGAGTTCTACTAGATGTGCTTTATATACCTTGACTAGTGTTGTATGATGTTTGAGAAACACTTTATACCGAAATGCTATTAATTGTGTAAACTTGGTTAAAGTGATTATAAATAATTAAGACAAATTAAATACATAAAGGAATTTAAAAAAAAATTCAAAAAATGAACTAAATGTCAGAAAGATGAGATCTGATCGTACAAAATTGATCACAATCGGTGTATTAGTGCAAGAAAGAAACATACACCATTATACTGTATACTGTCAGTAAATGTATATTTTTTAAAATGAACTTAAGAGCGCAGCTATTTAGTAAGATTGGTCAGCAGTAGCCATGTCTAAATATGACATGCAGATGCCCATAATATTTGTTATTCAGTTACCGGCAGGTATAAATCTCCTTATTGCACTGCATAGAGCCTGGCAGGCATAGGGACATGCATATAACCTCCAAGAAGAATGTGTCCATCCTCATATTCACCCACAAACTTTCTGTGCACACATATATACATAGGCTTGTTCGGCTACTTTTTCTACAGACATATACCGTATTGGCTCGGATATAGGCCGCCCCCGTATATAGGCCGCACCCTAAAAGTTTGGTGCTTTTTTAAAGAAAAAGTTTTTTTCTTTAAAAAAAGCACCAAAAAACATCCTGCCACTCTGTCCTCCCCCCCTCCCCGAGATACGCTGCCACTCTGTCCTCCCCCCCTGAGATATGCTGCCACTCTGTCCCCCCCCCCCGACTTACCAGAGCAGACTCCCGGGTGTCTTACGGGGCCGGAGGGGGACATCTATGCACATCGTGTATACAACTCCCGGTACCAGCAGTGCCGGCACCGGAAGTTGTATACGCGTATTGCGTAGATGTCTTCCGCCGGCCCTGCAAGACCCGGGAGTCTGCCCTGGTAAGTCGGGGGGGTTAGAATGCATCGTGCGCACGTTCACCGGCAACGGCGCATCGCCGCTGCCGGTGAACGTCCATGCGATGCGCTTAGACAACCTCCCGTGCTGGTACTCCCCCGTGGGAAGTGCTGGCAGGGGAGGCTGTCTGAGCGTATCAGACAGTAGGATGCAGGTCCCCTGCACCGCTGCGGGGGATCTGTATCCTAACCCCGCTGCCTGCCCGGCGCCCAGGACTGCATGTCCCGGGCGTCGGGCGCTAGACCCCGAATATAGGCCGCACCCCCACTTTAAAGACTTAAAGTGGGGGAAAAAAGTGCGGCCTATATTCGGGCCAATACAGTAAATAGCAAGATCTTTCGGACTTCTTATGCTCCTTTGACTTGTCTCAAAAGATTCCGATGATAGGAAGGCCATGGATTTTATCCTTGAGGACCCAGTTTGCAGAAGAGAAGTTTCAGGTTGGAACGAAGGTTCAAGTTGAAGTTTTATAGTCTATAAAGTTTTTGTAACAGAACTGGATGAACCGTTAGGCGCCCCTAAGCAACTGTCTAGAGTCATTAGGGGACCTGGGCACTGAGGTCCACAGGTTTGTCAGGGTGCAGGGAGTCTAGGATCACATACAATCTATATAATCATACGCAGAACAAGATATACACGGAATGGATGTCAATTTACAGCTAATCAGGGGCCACTAGACGTTCATCGGGGGTTGGGGGGTCGTGTCACACAGTACTATGATTTTATTGTACCCCCTCATGTGCAAGGTGATACTACTTCTGTAAATAACGCTGATGTCACAGAGATCTCAGAACGTCTTCAGCGCCTAGTAGAATATTTATTAAAGTTATTAAATACTTTGAAAAATGATATATAAAACTAGAGGGTCAGAGGCTTGGATGTCCACGTCTCCCCATTATTCCTTGAGATTTTGTTTTTTAGTGTTCTGTTCCCACAAAGCCTTTTCCTTCCTCCAAACTCTACAATTATTACGACCTCTTATTAGATTTGGAATTGCTAAATAGATCATAAATTATTGTAATGTACTTTTCAGCTTCACAATAGAATAGTAATGTGGTAATTTAGGTTAAATACTAGGAATAATGTATTTTCTCTCTTTTTTTTTTTTTAATAGTACTTTAATGTATGGCTGATCAATATGTATTAATATAGCCATTAGGAAACATCCTGTACGATATACTCTGTTCACGTATGGATCCATTAGAGGTCTACCTAAGCTGGCAAGGAATAGACGTATTCCACTAATTGTGTAAATGTATCAAGTCTAGACGGTTTGACTAAAAACACTGATTAATAACATCTTAGGGGGACACAATTTTTATGATGGACTCGTAACGCCTTGAACTTCTCTTGTGAGGAACATCTTCTAAGAGGACTTCCCATTGTGAATTTTAGGTCTATTCACTAAGTTGAAACTTACTTTGGATTGGATGCCTCCACATGCAAATTGTGTGAGTCTTACTGTTGTAATGGAAACTTGGACAGTGCAGCATTGACAAAGTGACCCGTCACACAGTAACACCTACGAGGAGTGGAGAGCTGGTGAGCCAGTATAAGGGAAGGGCTTCTCTGCTGAGCTTAGTGTTATAGACTTTGAGATTGAGTCCTTCCAGTAGGATGTGGGCTAGAATGATAAGGCCATAACTATGCAGAGAAACCAAATAATTTTTACACAGACCCCAGATCCAAGAGAGAACCCAAATTCCAGTCTTTCAGGTATCCTGTTTGAGTTCTAGCGTTCAATGTGTCTGGTATATTCCACTTGCTGCTGATTAGAAGAAAGGAGACCTGAAAGGCTGTAAAAAGTAGGTACACACAACAACTTCCCAGTGCCAACATTGTGTCCAAACTGCTTGTCTATTGCCAACTTTGTACCCAAACAGCTTAACGGTGCCATCTTTGTCCCCAGACAGCTTGTCTCTGCCATCTTTGTGCTCAAACAGCTTTTTCTTAGCTAGCTCTATCCCCAAGTTTAAAAGTGCCATCTTTGTGTCCTTCAGCCTCCCAGTGCTATTTTTCTTTGCCAACTTTGTCCCCAAACAGCTTGTCTCTTCCAACTTTTTGCCCAGCTCGCTAACCTACCTGGCTGAAGACTTCAGAGTTTCTCTGTGGCCCTGCCTTTTGACTGTACCACGGCCCGATCCCTCCAGGCCTCCAAGAAACGGGGGGACTCCAGACATGCTGGTTTTGTGGTTGGTACCACTTAATATTCTTTGTGGCAGCACTGGCAGGTAGAAACATTCTGCTGCGGGTGGGTGGGAGTTGAAAATCTGATAAAGGTCGGCTGCGGGACACTTTTTATGCTGCCTAGTGGCCCTAGGCCAAACTACAGGACTAGCGAATATTGTATTTAAGATTAAGATTAAGATTAAGATATGAAAGTTATCTGCCATCGCCAGCATTGTACAATGAACGTCGAAATTTGACGATATGGATACAGCCAGAATAAACTGATACTATTATCTTTAAGAACTGCATACAATGCAAGATTTCAGTTCCATGAAACCAAATACCAGGGAAAGCTAAAAAAAAACTAATAGCTACGCAGTCAAAAAGTGTGTTTCATATATTATACAGCCGATTAAAGTCCATAGTCAAGTCAGCGTAAAAATGCAAATCGTTGATCACTTTAAGTGACAAGACCGTGTGACATTTAATCTTCCATCGCATTAAGCATGGGCTTTGATGCAGTTCATTCATTCACTTTGCATATTTGTATTTATATGAATTATTTCATATTTCATTGTCGAAATATAGAAACATAGAATTTGACTGCAGATAAAAACCATCATCTATTCTGCCCATTCTTCCTACTGTGGAAACCTCAAACTTTATTTTGGCCTGTCTTCGATCAGGGTAGATTTATGCCTATTCCGTGAATATTTCAATTCTCTCGCTGTGTTAACATCTACCACTTCTGCTGGAAGGCTGTATCAGTTATCTATCATCCTTCCAGTGCAGTAAAACTTCCTTAGATTACATCTAAGCCTCTCTTCTAAACTTTGACCTATGTTACTAATATTTATCTTCCTTTAAAATATAATTCTTCATCGCATTTAATTAAGCCCCTTTATATACCGTATTGGCTCGGATATAGGCCGCCCCCGTATATAGGCCGCACCCTAAAAGTTTGGTGCTTTTTTAAAGAAAAAGTTTTTTCTTTAAAAAAGCACCAAAAAACATGCTGCCACTCTGTCCTCCCCCCCCCCTGAGATATGCTGCCACTCTGTCCCCCCCCCCTGAGATATGCTGCCACTCTGTCCCCCCCCCCCGACTTACCAGAGCAGACTCCCGGGTGTCTTACGGGGCCGGAGGGGGACATCTATGCACATCGTGTATACAACTCCCGGTGCCGGCACTCAGCGGAAGTGCCGGCACCGGAAGTTGTATACGCGTATTGCGTAGATGTCTTCCGCCAGCCCTGCAAGACACCCGGGAGTCTGCTCTGGTAAGTCGGGGAAGGGTGTGTGTAAAATGCATCGTACGGACGTTCGGACGATGCGCTTAGACAACCTCCCGTGCCGGTACTCCCCCCCGTGGGAAGTCCTGGCAGGGGAGGCTGTCTGAGCGTATCAGACAGTAGGATACAGGTCCCCTGCACCGCTGCGGGGGATCTGTATCCTAACCCCGCTGCCTGCCCGGCGCCCGGGACTGCATGTCCCGGGCGTCGGCCGCTAGACCCCGAATATAGGCCGCACCCACACTTTAAAGACTTAAAGTGGGGGGAAAAAAGTGCGGCCTATATTCGGGCCAATATGGTATTTAAATGTTTCTATTTCATGCCCTCTCTCTTCTGTCCTCCAAGCCGTACATATTGAGAGCCCTCAGTCTCTATATAATATCTCTATTCTGCATATAGAGCCGTAGCTTTGGACCTGTGCATAAAACTCTAGGTGAGGTCTGACTAGTGAGCTGCAAAGTGGCCGAACCACGGCCATTTTTCTGCTTACTAATGCCTCGCTATACACCCCAGCATCTGTTACACGTAATTCAGTAGCAATCCACCCATAGATAGGAAATAAAGATGAGATAAAAACAGAGATGTTCATACAAAAAAAGAGTAGCTCAGCATAGAATGAACAGCGCGTAAATAATACGCCCTACGGTGAACCCCTGCTTGGAAGTTTCTGATTACAGTAACTCAGTGTTACCATTAGAGAGGAAAGTTCTTGCTGGTATACCGGACCACCCCCAGGGCTGTCTAGATCTGGAATGCAAGGCAGATTTCCTCTCCAGCAGGGGACCAACAAAATAAAACCACTGCAAATAAAAATAATAATGCTAATCCATCTTCCCATGACAGCAGTGGATAGAAAAATGGCTGCTGGTTGCATGGCAGAGTGTATATATATGTACTTCTGCGCACCAGCGGCCCCCAGTGTTCAGAGGGTGCATTGCATCCTCCATTCACCTTTATGGACTGCATTGATGTCTTGGGGAACCCATTCAAATGTGGATGCCACAAATGCTCTAAACATTGGGGGCCTTTGATGAGAATAAAAGAATAAATACACGCTCCCAGACAACCTGATGTCAGTTTTTAATGGCGGCTTTATGTTTTTTTTTTTTTAATTTGAGTTTATTATTTTAACATTTTTTCTTAAAACTTGGATACCCGCTGGGCAAATTCTTGTTGGGCTTCTACCTACATTTAGGGTTCGATCGGATGCTGTAAAAGTGTAGCCTGCGCCCAAGCATCTGTGATGGATCAGAAGGTTCTTTAAAGTGCCGGTGGTGAGTTTAGCATTCCAGTCCAATATTGATACTTATTTAGGGCTGTAGTAGATTTAAAATGATTAAGGTTTTATCAAATATAAAAACAAATGTTTAAACAGACCTAATAAATCACATGTTCACATTAACATTGCAAATAAGGGATTTAAATGAAATAAATAAAATACTTTATCATATATTGCATTTACTGCAGAGTAGGACAAAAGTTTATTTTCAAATTAGATTGATTTCGTTCCCCTTGTATTTCTTAGCAAAGACAGAACAACCTTGATTCTTTCGATAGGCTAAAAATACAGTATTAAGCCGAAAATGTGCAGCAGAATGCATTTCAGTGGTTATTATTACTAGACAAAAAAAGTTATAATGATGTCAGAAGGAATGCATAATTAATGCAAAGTATGTAATAACACATCTAATTTTCCTTAGGTATATCATTGACCTTTACTAAGTGTTTTGCGGAAGACTATTTTAGAGTAGAATAGTATGGAAGCGTTCTCTTATTGTAAGGCATGCGCGGGGTGTTAAAATTCTGTCTCCAGTTTGACGAAGATCGGCTCAAATATGCGCCATCTGTGTGCACGACCATCCGTCTATAACTCATACAGACTTTTATTATAGTGCTGATTAGAAATGCATGGCCCTGTGTGTCATGTGCCGTAAGGACGTGGTGGTCTCAAGGTTGGCACAAAGTGTTTATTAGAGAGATGAGCCGGCAGCTAGAATATTTATCTTCTTACATATAAAAACAAGAAAGGAATTTACAGATTCTATGAAAAACAAGAGCAGGGATTTCAGATCTTCGTAGCGCATCTGATATTGAAATATTGAAACTAACATAATAATATATCATTTATATTTATAATTCATTTATATTATTTACGTTTCTGGTATTTTACACCTTTGTTATTTTTTTTTTTGTTTGTTAGTATTTGATTCCATTGTGGTCTGGCTCAAAGCAAAAAGAAGGGAAACTCTAGCTGGAAAACCCGAGATACTGTATTTGTCATAAGGGTATACCAAGGCTTTTGCAGATGTAGTAAAAAAATAAATGCCCCCCTCTAGGCATGGACTACAACATGCGCTGATAATCTAAACGACAACATGGCCATGTAAGGTCTAATCGCAAAACCCATCAATTAGTTATCTACTTCACCGCTATGACATCAGTACATATTATGCAAAAACCATCCAGTGACGCCATGCAGAATACATACATTGGCAGCTTAATCAAGTATATACAGGCATAACGTGCAGTGGCATATTTACCTTCGGCGCTACCGGCCCCTTCCGGACCACTATCCTACCTAGTGGGCATCGGGATAACGCCATATTCCGGCGCTCCGCTTTTAAAGCGCAGCGAGGATGGAAACTATGGACCACTTTGCCGACTCGGCACAGCCCTCTATATTGTTAATGGTCTGGGTGAGGAGATCAGAGATCTCCCTTTTAACCGGCTTATTGAGTTGCGGCATCACAAGAAAGCCTGATCACCCAATAGGACAACCAGGCTCCATGTCATGCGGCAGAGGGGCTTCCGCCAAAATACGCCATTCATAAAGTGTACTCCATCCATAATAAAATCATTCCAAAAGAAACGGATACACCTGAATGTCTGTAAGTGAGTTCCTGTGACACAGCATGGCACCAACAATCAAGCATACAACAATGCAACAATAACCAGAGTTTACTAACTCGGAACACTGACATGCAGCAAATACAAACGTCTTATTTCACCTTCTGCCGTTTTCCATGCGAATCCAATGCTCTATTTTAATGGACTTGCAAATATTTTGTGGTCACTTATTATGCCCAAAAGCCTCTTTTCCTATTATCTGTACGATATGCCACACACTTGGAATAGCGGCACTATCTGCAATTTAGGATGAATAACAACAAAAAATGACACAGGCTCTAGAGGAGATGACAGCGGTTAACAAGCATGAATAATTTCTATGTTTAATGTAAAAATATCAACCCCCTTGTGCACATTTGCAGTACATTTGCATTCTTTCTTCTTTGTGTTTTATCCTTCAGTTGTTGATGAGAAATAATCAGTCTCTTTACCCCGGGATACCAATTTTCTGTTTTTTCTCAGTGCCAACTGGGAATGAAATAACTTTATAAAAGGGACATCAGTTTAATGCCACGAAACAGAACTTTCAATTTCAAAAACACTGGGAAGCGTCTGAATGTTTGGCGGCATGTTCTGGCATTTAGGAAGAAACATTACATATATAAAATATATATAATATATAGAAAAATATAGAAACATCATATTATTTATCTCAAAAAGAAAACCCAAACATTCTACAAGGCATATTTTGGAGTCAAGGTCGGTAGGGCATGGATACGCTATATTTCATCTTGAAGGACAACAGCAAGCTACCATCTCGTAATTGCCAAAATCTCCAGGAAAGTTTTTTAATGGTGGGAACAAACAAATACTTTGAGATCAGATTATTAAAGCACCGATTTCATTTCCTCTAAGGAGTCCGTTGACAAATCTTTGAGCGCCGTATGGTAGTAGACTTCTAGTTCTCTTTTAATTAAGTCCATAAAGTTGTCTGGTGGCCTCCCGTATTGATATGGATCATTGTTTCGGATTCCCATCTTAAACATTTAATTAAAAGTAGGCTGTCACCTGGGAAAAAAATAACTTTAATCAGCGAAACATAGAAAATTGCCTATACGTAGTGCTAATGTTTTTTAAGTGGTTCAACAGTTTTCATAACACTGTCTTTATAAGTATCCAGTTGGAACATTTATGGAGGGGCTCTCACAATTTGTATTGTACTTCCTAAGGGACAATATTAGTTGGAAAGCCAGCTTGGAATCACAACTTTGTGACTACTTAGAATGGTAGCAAGCAGCCATATTAGGCTGCCTGCTCCACACACCGGTCCCTGCTTAAAAGCATGAATTTTTCAATTGACTTTCTGTTTACTCTTAAAGAAGACAAAGCCTTTGTGAATATCTTGTCCAGGAACCCTTAGTGTTAGACTGGTCCCACGATGCCACTATGTATATCACATGTGCATGGGAGCTACAAGCAGCCACCTTCACCCTCCAATGTACACGAGACACAACTAGTGAATACGAATTTTCTTTTTAACGTAGGTCTCATGTACTTTGGAGGGTGAAGGTGGCTGCTTGTAGCTCCCATGCACATATGATACATAGTGGCATCTTGGGACCAGTCTGAAACAGTTAAACATAAACATGATTCAGAAGGCAAATTGGGGAAAAACTTGCCATAAACTTACCCCAAGTGGTCATATGCCATTACTTCAACTATTTGTAATGATTAGTATCCCATCTATCTCGCTCTTTGATTTAATTTATTTTTATGCCAGCAAAACATCCAAAATTTGCAAATAACATTCTTTGTATTTTTGAGACATCTGTAATTGAAGAAGGATTTAAACCCAAGGCAAATAGTTAATTGGATATGTAACCTTCATTAAGAACCATAATTACTACCGTAAGTGGAATAAAGCCAAAAAAATGTAATCAAAATACATTTAGATTTGTTTCATTTCCCCATCAAACAGTTTGTTAACAATACTTATGTCATATAAATCCCTGGTATATATTTTCCCACTTCTTCACTTAAATTAGAGTAAATTAACGACAATGTAACTAATTAAAATGGAAGTTTGTCTTTATCATTGAGAAGAGGTTGGCAGTAAAAATCTAACATATAACCTCGTTCAATCGAAATGGCAGTAATGTGTAAAATAAAAAGGAAAGCCAATTATTTGATAAAATGAGCAACTTTTTAAAGATTTTTGCTGTTAATACATCAACAATAAATTTATATTCCAATATTTGAGTTATTGTCAGAGCACAACTTTATTTGAACTCTGGAGATTTTCACATCAAAACTAGAAACATCAGAAACAAAAATGTTTGAATCACAGTAACTATGACAAAATTCTTTGCCATGATCGTTACTCTTTTTCAGTTTTAACTATTTTCCTGGATCTTTAATATTTTTGCTTTTATTTTTTTATATTCCTTGAAGAAAAAAAACCAAACACTTTTCTTTGCTTAAATAATATTTCCCTTTGTAAGCAACATTAAGAATCTTCTGCAAATATTGTATCAGAGGTTGGAAGTGTTGTCCAAAATCAATCCCTTCATGACAAATGACGTACCTGGTACGTCATTAAAAAAATGTCCCTAGAAGACCAAAGATTAGTAAAAAAAAGGGTCCCAGCGTGGGATCACAGCTATAGCCAATCAGATGCACAATTCCAAGCCCTGCCTTTGTCTCTGTTCTCCTTCTCACTGCAATCGCAAGACAAAACAGTGATTCTCTGTGTCCTATGACCCAGGTATTGAAAAAAATATTTTTTTTATGTAATGTATAATGTGACTTAGGAAACTTAAAATAAAGTAATATTATATAGGAATACAGGGTGGTTTTAAAATCAAAGCAAGTAAAAAATATGTTTTTGGTGTTTTTTTAGCATTTATACTAGCTTGAATTTATATTTCTGTAAAACTTTTAAAGCATTTTTTTTAATCCAATTTTTATTTTATTTTTTTTTACATAAAAAATGTCTAATAATTTGTTTGTTTTTTTTAAGCCCCATAAAGAGGGAAATAATGGTAACAACAATTGCTGGTCCTTAAGGAGTTTTAAAAAGTTTTTGTTGACAATTATTAAGTGGAAGAAAACACAAAGTTTTATTGATTAAAGTGGGAGTTTGCATGAACACAAATAAACTTTGCGGTATTATCCCATCGCTCAGTTTTTACAAAAATACCATTTTGTTTTTTCGCATTTATAAGCAAAGAGCAAAAATAATCACATTTAATACAATAATTGCCGGAGCCGTACTGAATGCTAATCTTGCAGTGACATGTAACATTAAAATAAGTGAAGTTGATAAACACATTAATTGCTTTTATACTGATTATTGTCTAAAATGAATGCGTGTAATGATTTGTATTACTGTCAGAAAGTAAAGTGTTCATTTAATTACATAAATAGTGCTAGCCGTAATATAAAACAAAACAAAAATAGACAAAATGCTTTGTGGTTTTGTTTTTTCTTTTAAAGTTAGATTTAAAATACCCGAAAACCATTCTTTATTGTTATTATTTTCTGTTTATAATCTGTTACGTGCGTTGTGAGGAACGCTTATGGGGTAGGTAATAACAGTACTTTCTGCTGTCTGAAAGTGTCAAATAAATCAATTCCCGGCTTCACAAATTACAAGAATCAATGTAAAAATGTCAAAAATAATATGGACACTTTTGTATAACGATTATATATTGTGTGCCAGTTTCTTACCCATACAAAACATAGTGGGGCAATTTGGCATAACGGAATTATGTCTGAAACCTGTTAATTATAATACTGAAATCTTTTTAACCCATTGGGTGCTGGAGGAACTAACACTGCAAAGAGGGAATAATGCCTTAAATGGGCTTGACTGGGTATGACTGGGCAGCACCGGCACTTTAAGGCCAGTGGCTGGATACCCACGGCTACATGTTACACTTTCCTAGACTATGTGGCACCCCGGGCAAGAACATTCTC
Organism: Spea bombifrons; assembly: GCF_027358695.1. NCBI lineage: Eukaryota > Metazoa > Chordata > Amphibia > Anura > Pelobatidae > Spea > Spea bombifrons. The sequence continues at coordinate 5,770,934 of NC_071091.1, read as the reverse complement.
TTGTAACCTCTATTCTTTTACACAGATGGCTGTATTTTTAAGGCCTAGCAGGAACGAGCAGTTAAGAAGCTATACAGAGCAAGGGGCAGAGCAATTATTTTTTATGCAGGGGCAGAGGAGTCAGGTAGACAGAGCACATCACAGAAAATAATCGCTCTGCCCCGTACTCTGTACAGCTTCTTCACTCTCAGTGCATGTCGCTCCGGCACACCATCTACCAGACTCATACACTCTAACGCTATATGCAGCCACACACACACTCTAACACACACTCTAACACACACTCTAACACACAAAATACATTCTAACACCATACACTGACAGCCAAACAATGTACACTAACATACACACTGTATATAGACACTAGCACTGTATACTGATTTTGCTCCATGCATGCTCATTCTACTATCAGACACCCAACACAGTCTAACACTATACACACAGACTTTACACACTCACTTTAACAATGCACACTAACACACCACACATTCTAACACTGTACAATGGTACCCCATGCATGCTCACTCTAACACCATACACTAACACTCAACACAGTCTAACACTGCACAAAAACCCGATAAACACACATTTACAAACTATACACTGACACCCTCATACACATACTCATTCTAACACCCTACTCAGTTTAGCATTGTACACTAACACACATACACTCATTGTAGCACTGTACACTAATGCATCCTCCAATACACTATCCTGACAATCTGCTCACAGACACAAACATCATACACTGACACGCACACAATCTAACACTGTACACTGACACACACAATGTTCAACTCGTACACTGTAACCTCCCCACACATACTTATTTTAACCCTTTAAACTGACAACTCCACACACATCATTTTAACCGGGGGCAGGCACTGACATGGTTCATGGCAGGCATTTTTACTATCGACTTAATCAAACTCACACTCTCGCCTTTCTAATTCTCTATCATTTTATCTCTCTCCTCCTCTTAATTTCTTACCACCTTTCTTCTTTCTCATTATCTCCTCCCTTTCTTCTCTTGATTGAAAAGTGTGAACTTGTATTAAATGTTGATCGTGTTTGAAACAATACGTTTGTCAGCATGCGCCTGGCCACTTCTACCTAACTAGCCGGTAACTTCCCATTTTTCCTTATCTTTGAAATATGTTTAAGAAATGATGAAAAAAAAACTTTTAGCAAAACAGTTTTACTCGCTTTTCTTTGATATTATTCATTGAAAATTAATATTGATTTTTTTTTATTAGTCCTTGAAATTGATTTATTTTTGTCTGGAAGGAACACCGCATGCACTTATAAAACTTTAATATTTCCATTAGCTCATCAACTAAAATTTGGATTAAAACATATTTTACAGCGTTTGCCTTTTAATAGATGTAGCAGAACATTGATATCCCATCATGGCTGATGCGCATGTATTATTATTATTACGTTTTATTTATAGAGGGCCAACAGATTCCATAATGATATCAAAATCCGGGGAAAATATAAAATTAACCATAACGGCAACACACATAGACATCATTTACGAGAGGGTCTTGCTCTTCCAAGCTTATAATAAATTAGGAGGTTAAGAAGGATTTAGACAGAGAGTAAGAGTCCGGGAGCTCTGTCATTTTGTGGACGTTCACCGGAGGTCTTGTCCCTGTCCCGCTGTCCACAGCGAAGCGAGCGAAGACTTTGTAGAGTAAAGGACGAAGACAGAATAGAGAAGACAAAAGAACAAGAAGATGCAAGATAAGAAGCAGAGCTGCGTGGCATGGAGACAGGGACGCGTAAGCAGGGAACTTAGGGAGACATTCTGAGATAGTGTGAGAGAGAGTGAATGAGAGTGTGAGAGCGTGAAAGAGCACGAGGGAGTAAATGGGGGTGCAAAAAGAAAATAAGCCTCCTGATTGTGGTCTGAAACGAATGGGCAGGAAACGGAATTCGTTGTCCGAAAACTAATGGACCATAAATGAAACAAAAAAATTGTCCGAATCGTTTTTGGGCCATTTGGCTATATAAAAAACACAAATAATAATAATAATAATAATAATACGAAGAATAATGTTATCAGTTCAAGTAGAATGATAATTTCTATGAGATTAAAAACATGTCTGTTTCTGACTTTAGAACACAAAAATGACGTCTTTTGTGCAACGTCAACCATTTACATAATTTGAATACGTTTAGAAAAGAGAGTTATTTTCTACTCTTACTGATGAAATGTAAAATGAATATACATTTTTTTTTTACTAACATCTGGTTGCAATAATTACCTTACTCTGAGTTATCCTGGTTCAGGTTTCTTTGTTTGTTTTTTAACAATCCAATTACACGATTGTTATTTCTCAAAAATTGTTTCTAAACGAGCATTCATTCCTGATGCAAAAAAAGTTAAAAGTGGAACAGTCAACAGGAACATGGCATGGGTTGCTATGGTGATTTCACCACTTTTAAAACTTTGCACTTGAATTATACTTTATACATAACTCTTTTATGCGCCCGGTATGAAGCTACTCAATTTTCATACAGATCGATAATTTAAATATATTAGCAGACGGTTCTCAAAGGTTACAATTCCTCATTAAAGATTTATGATTTGCCTTACCTTCTCGTATCTTACCTTACGTATTTCAGCCTTCAGTGCCAACCTTTGCAGATAGATCAATGAATCGTTCAATAAAAGCAGACATCTTTTATGAAACTAGAAAAAGTAGCAATGCTCAACATTAAAGCTGCAAAAAAAGCTTTACATAATTAGTACTGTTCCGTGGCCAAGGAGCATAAAAGAAAGTAAATTAAGCCCAAATAATAAAAAAAAAACCTAAACCCCACCTAAACTGAAATGAGAAAACTCCATATTATCACCTAGAGGTTTGGTCAACGTATACATGGCGTGACGATGTCACATTTGCCAAATGTTATAGTTCAGAACAGAGTTTACAAAATTCCAGAGAATCTTAAGATGAAAATGGTGCTAGACTAGAATTTAGTTTTGTACAAGTTGCAGTTTTACAGAAATTTGCATATTTCGACGATTTGTATGAATCCCCAAACAAGAGGAGGGACCCTCAGCATTTGTTCTTTCCCTCACACTCTCACCCACTCTCTTATTTACGCTCTCACACACTCTAATTCACTCTCTCTCATCACCAGGAGGTTACTTCAGCCAAAAGGGCAGAGCCTTAAGGTACACCCCCTCCCTGATCCTCCAATCAGGGGAGAGGATGCTTCCTGAAGCTCTGCCATTTTGCTGAAGTTCACAGGAGGTTACTTCCGGAAAAAGGGCGGAGCGTATGAGAGAGCATGAATGAGAGTGTGAGTAAGCATGAAAAAGCATGAGAGAGTGAATTAAGGTGAATGACAATGACTTTCATTAGTAAAAACCTTGTTCTTACATCATAGTTCCGCTGTTGTTTATGTCATGAGCATCATTATTTTCTCACAGAATTGATAAACAATAAATGAATCGCTAGGCACAAAAAGTGCATTTATTTTTGGGACTTACAGGTGCCCTTGTCTCGGTGGTGGCTACAGCCTGCAGCCTGAAGCGCAAGAGGGGGCTTGCAGGTGGGAGCTGTTTTGTTTCTATATGGATTATTAACCTGTTTTATGGGGGGAAAAAACATCTTAAATCCATCCTCAAGATCTGTGTAATTTTTGCTTCATATTAAATTATTGCTAGTTTGCTCCTTGTTGTTTAAGAAAAAAATATCTACAAAACTAATGGAAAAACATAATGTACAAGCTATACATTTTTTTAAATAAAAGTTTTGGTATATTAAGACATTCTAAAAAATATATTTTTTATATTGAAAGAAAATGTACAGTCTATAATGGGGTACATTTCAGTTTTTATAGCTAACTTATTAGGTGAAGTCATGCAAATAGCCTATGGGCGACAATTAGCTGCAGAAGTGATCTCTTATTTCTACACAACAATTTTTGTTTTTTTCCTCTAAGAGGAGATCTAAATATATAAGATATTATTTGATCTAGAACATCTAATAACCGTCAGCAACGGAGAAAAAGTTCCTGGTCGGTATGAGAAAGCAGCCTGCAACCTCTTAAGTATGAGCTGCTTTCCCAAACTCCTTTGGATAATGTAAAATAACTGAAAATAGAATCCCCAGTAATTACACATTTGTCGAATATTTTGTAAACGAAGATGAGTCATTTTCAATGCTACAAAACAAAAAAACTCATCTCTTGCACGCTTCCAACATAATTCATCCTATTGTACTATTTTTACCAAGGTTATATTGTCTTATAAAGAATTATCTGATGAGAACTCTGACGTTACTTAAAATAAAGTCATTAGAGAAAAGACAGAATAGGCTGCCTTTCGCGTCCTGTCGGTAGGTCAGTGCGTTTTCCATTTTTACTTTTTAATCAATAAATATCTTTAAGTTACTTTTGCATTTATCAAAGCTGTACGATTACTTATTACGTACAAAAATCCGAACCATAACTTTATTTCCCAGGAAAATGACGTTGATTTAAAATTTAAATTTAAAATTTAAATTTAAAATTTAAAACCCTTGGATTTAGGAGGCAAACAAAAATACATTTGGTGCTTAAAAAAAGGTAATATGTAATAATGAAGTAATTACCTTTATATCATTTTAATAATAATAATAATAATAATAATAACAATAATTTAATATTATAACAAACCATCCATTATTTCTTTAAAGTTATATTATAAAAAAAAAAAAACTTAATACTTTATACTCTTCATGGAATTCTGCATGTAGAGAGTAATTAAAAAGCCAATTCTGTTGGTTTTAGTAAATAATATCTATTTTTTTTCCCTTCGAACCCAGTTTATCTATATATAAACGGATTTTGCCATCGCCACTCGCCTCCGTGCCACCATGCTCCTGGGTTATGGTATCGTATTCAGGCTCTCCGCTTCTTAATTACTTATGGTGCATATTCTGCATGCTATGGAGGCTGTGAAAGGTAGGTGTAAATGATTGCATTAATATATATTATTATTTATTTTTGTATATAGTGCCTTCATATTCCATAGTGCTGTACAATGGGTGGACACTAGACATAACAAGCAGTATATAACATAACAATCTGATTTACAGGTGAGGAGGGTCCTGCACACTAGATTATCAGAGGATAGTGTTTGCCGATCACAGAAGCCCTGGATCACGTGAGCTGGTCTCAGTAAACGCATTAATAAAGCGAGTGAATGAGCTGTTTGACAGGTCTACATTATATATCTCTTTTTCTCTAAATATTATCCGAAAATTTTTTGAAAATATCAAAGTCTTTTTTGGTTCATCTATTTCAGAGGAATTTTCTCTTGCTAATCGTCACATTTGTTGGGGACAGGAGGACTCTCTGGAGAGACTTTCATTCATTCTTCACATTCTTTCATTTTGTATCTCTTCATATTTCTGATACACTATTGTATCTTCTATCTTCACACCTCAAGGGCAAGCTGCTCCTTATTTTTCTGTCTCTTATTCCCTTGTGTTGATTACTTAGATTGCATTACCGTCTGAGGTCACTTACACTACGTTAGACTTAAACCTCTTGATCAATTATCTTTTTTTTCTGTAAAATGACTACGTTTACCAAACTCTTACGTGCCGTTTTGTCAATATATAACACACCCAGGACTCAAATCCTGTGCTTCTAAGGGTGCTTTGTAAATTATAGCATACGGTCGAACTGGTTGAATACCGCTATACGGAAGAACGTTGTTGTACAAAGAGAGTGTCTGCAATGAACTATAACACGGGATGAAAGGGAATGGAGCGCTATTTTTTTCTTTAGTGGCCCAATATGAACCAGAGACTACTCACTATCTTTCATCGGCGACGTATATAAGTACCATTAAACCACCAGGAGATGGAGCAATCAACCTGACAACGTGATATTTCTTGGATGAAAACACACAAAAAAAAGACCTCACTTTTTAAACATATTTACACTTTTCTAAAAGCGCTTGTCAGTCCATTATCATTTTGATGTAGTGCTTGTTCGGGTAGTTTGACGACTTTCTTATTACTTATTGCTACCATCTGTTGTGATGATGAATATTGACATTTTTATAAATTTTTTCCTTTAAACAAAAACTACAGGGATGCCGCTACCCCTCCCACCATGTTTTCCTTAACCACACAACACACAACGCGCCCTTGAAATCCGTCTACTGTCGACTGTTCTATTACCGTCTTAAATCATACGCCGGATGTTCCTGTATCATAATTGTATCTTTACGTATGGTCTTATATTTCATGTATATGTAATTCAATAGATAGAAATGTTGTGTTATTTATTCTTAAAATTTAAGTTTTCAGGAAAAACAGGCAACAAATGGTACTTCTTATCTGCCTTCAGGTTCTATGTCAAGGCTTGACAAATTTGCTTTAGAATCTGAAAAAGTTAGGAGCCAGTTTTTTAAAAAAACGATTGATTTTCAGCGATCTTAAAAGAAAACTAGAACCAAACGTCGTGGGCACTTAACTTATTCAGATAATTAATATTTTCTGATGTGACAGCCCAGATGTTTTATGTTCTCCGGGGGGGCAGTTTAAGGGAATGGGGTATCTTAAGCCTGGTACAGTACTATAGATGATAGTCCTGGACAATAGAAGCGTGTTATTGTACATTAAAGTGATCCATGAAGTTAACAGCACAAATTAAATAATTGTCGAGTCCTGTTCTGTGTCACCACTAATATAATTGTGAAATATTTTGGAACGTTAAAAATGAATAATAAAATATGTATTTTTTTAATGATTATTATTATTTATATTAAAATATTCGTTTTTAATAAAAATATATGAATACAAATATTAGATGACGTATTACTATAACGTTACTTATTCCAAGCTAAAAATTAATAATAAAATATATATATTTTTAAATATTATTATTATTTATATTAAAATATTCGTTTTTAATAAAAATATATGAATACAGATATTATATGACGTATTACTATAACGTTACTTATGTAAAATAGAGATTCCAAGCAGACATGTCTTATCCTACATTCTCTATGAGCAATCGGGCCGCCACGGGCCGGGGACTACTACTACTGTGAATGTTTTGGTTTTTTTAGTATTTTCCGTGGCCGCTGCCCCTAAAACATTCCTTACCCCCGGATTGTTACACAAAGAGTGGTGTTGTTACATATATACAGAAATTCCAGAAAGGATCCCACTCCAAGCTCGTGAAATATTACTGACTTCCGATGGACTTGCCGTATTTGAATTGCTGATTAGCTGCTCCATTTGGTTCACAAGTTCACTTTCTGAATGAATAACCCATAAAAAGGATTGTTATCCCCGTATAAATACTCCAAAGCATTCGAAACAGTCGTCTGGGGCTTTGCCCATGTGCCTTAGTCCTAAATTCATAATAGGCGCTGCGGCACAAAGATAAAAAGTAACAAATAAAACATTTACTGACGACTGGTGTTTAGAAACGAAAAGGAGGGGTAATTGTAATAGTTACAATCTTCTCCGAACGTGTTCCTTATACCATTACAAAGCTAAAGTGATAGATAACCTAACTAATGCTATCACGCTGCAGTCCTGGACCGGCTAGCGGTAAATATTCCGTCCTTATTAGAAACATGACAGTGCTAATATGCCTGTTATAGGCTGTTTTCTTTCCCCAAATCACGCCATTTATCACTAGTGACCAGCAGTAGACCTATAGGGTAGGGGGCACCATTCATGAATCTTGTTGCTCGCCATCACCCTGTTAAACTCATCGCCCTTCATTGTATTCCATTCTATTACAGAGAGGAAGCGGAAATCTTCCAGCGTACCTGACAATGTCTAGAAAGTGACGGCAGATCGGCCCCATTCGGCCCCCGGCTAGTCGTTCGTTTCTCCTGCTGTAAAGACTCAAACCTTAATCAGTCGTTGGTCTCGTCTTAGATTCAGGAGCCGTATGCCTATCCCGCGCATGTTTACATTCCCTCGCTGCATCAACCTCTACCACCTCTGCTGGGAAGCCAGTTGCCCACAACCTCTCAGCAAAGGTACAGGAGATATTTGCCTTGGCGCTGCCCCAGAAATGGCAGACGCCATTAACCCCGCGTTGAGCGCAACGTTCCATTGGAAACCAGTGCTGGCGGATCGAGAGAAAAGTTAGCGATCCCGCTAAAGACCCATTTAAGTGGAAATCCGAGGGAAATGAGGATGCGTAACCAGGTGCTTTTTTTTTTTTCTATTCCTGGAAATAGAACGTATATTGATGCATTTTAGCAGGGGTTATGTTGTGAAATAATTTCAGAAATGGGTTTTAGTAAAGTATTGTTATTTACAGCCAAGAATTTTAGATAGATGGCGGTTTCACAAATGTATTCTCCAGCAAACAACAATACTTTGGATTGAAGTTCAGTGAAGCCGAAAGAAGCGTAATCTGCGACAACGCTTACATTTTAAATAGAAAAAAGGGACGCAACGAGACAAAAGGAACAAAAAAATCCGCCTGTTTAGAGAAACAGACGCCAAACATATCGAAATCTACATAAGTGAATAATTAAAGGGACATTATACTGCCTTCCGGGACATAAATGCATATTGAGATATTGATTCAACTTCATCTACTCGTTTAATTCTTGTTTCCATGGCAACCGGACAAAGGAATGGGATTTGAGAAAACCAAAAATGTTGGACGAATTTTCGGCCGAACAGAAGATGCAGATGGACGGATTTTGTCAGATATGGAGAAATGTTTTTCCCCCGAAAATGAACTTTCTGCCGGCACCCAAGTCTGATACCCGGGAACTTCTCTGCATCGCCACCGGGTCGCGGTCCGACAAGTTTCGATCCCCGTCAGCAGGACCCCCCACACACACACACACTGACATCAGCGGGACTTCCTGCCTTCCGGCAAGAGGGGGCTCCAGGTAACCGGATCCTTACAAAAAAAACTGCAATACTGCACTTTTACTGCAGTATTACCGCACATTTACTGCAGTTTTACTGCATTTGTTCTTCACTGTACTGCAGTTTTATTGCACATTTACTGCTCTTTTTTTTTAGATTGCAAACCTACAGTTGTACTTCAATGTACTGCAGCTTTATTGCATTTGTACTTCCGTACAAAAATAACTGCTGTAAACCTGCAGTACAGTGAAGTACAAATGCAGTAAAACTGCAGTAAATGTGCAGTAATACTGCAGTGAAAGTGCAGTATTGCAGTTTTTTCATGTCCAAAAAACTGCAGTATTACTTCAGAAAAACTGCAGTATTTTTTTCGTAAGGGTCGAGCCCCAAAGTTCCCAGGTATGCCTATGACGGCTGCAGTGTCGTATTTACCTTGGGCTCTGCCATAGGCCTGACTCAGGGTAGCACCCTGTCAGTTGCGACCTCCACGGCTGCCATCGTGGCTGTAGAATGCAGCCATATGACATCATATCCCAGCACCCCGTGACATAAAGATGCGCCATTTAAAACAGTTTATAGAGCCGGATGGGGAGATCGTTGATCTCACTTGTAACTGCCCCATTGAGTAGCAGTGCACCGGGGGGGGGGTGTAACTGCCCTCTTGGGGCAGGTTAATGCCTAGGCCAGAATAAATTGCTGACAAAAAAAAGTGCATATATACATTTACCTTTTTAGGTCTCACCTCCTCGTGGCGGCAATAAATCATTTTTACGTCTCATTAAAAAAAAAGAGCGAATGCCCGTTCCTCGGTGACCGTGTTTTGCGCAGAGCACTGGGGGGGTTTTTCTTTTAGTGCATATTAATAAATGTTCTGTTTGTTTGCTTATTAAAAAGGCAGGCAGTACCCTAAGTATATTTTCCTTAGGTAACATCTGGTATATTAGCCCAGGAAGTAAACATTTCACAATCTATTATGCTTAATTATGTAATTACAAATGAAAGCATATGGCCGCCAGCAGCAATTAAAAAGTGAGTTTTTAAGTTCTTCATTTTTGTGCCATCAAAACAAACATAAATAAAGTGGAATCTTTTTAATAATGGCTGCACCGTTTAAAAAAAAAAATACAGGTTACATACGCCAAAATATCAACAAATCGCCAAAAATACTCATTTTAGGAATATTTTATAGGGTAACCATGGTGACCTGTTTGACTCCAGATCACAATGGAATACCTTGAAGGGGCATATTAGCCCCACTAACGATGAACCCTAACACCCACTAGTACTATAATATGCCTTCTTCAAAACCCTCCTCCTCCTCTGTGGTCCCGCGATTCTTGACACACATTGGCTGTTTGAAGTAGCCAATCAGTGTCAGGGAAATCGACCCATGGAAATAAAACAGAACAGACCCTCTGCGCGGTGTTCAGTAACTGTATCACGTACATGGAAATGTCACATAGTAACGGTAACTATTGAAAATAAGACCCGCGTCCATCAAGTTCAACTGATCGTTCCTGCTTTTCACCCAAAAGAAGGCAAAAAACTTAAAAAGGCAATCGGATTTCTCCTTAGATCAAGAAGCTCTTAAATATTACTGTTTTTTCGATAATTTATAGCCCTATATGTTCTGCTTTTACCCTTTTTGTAGGTCACCGGTGTATCTGATAGAACCTCCTCTCTCGTCGGTGGATTCCGTAGCTTTACTGCCCTCACTGTAAAGAATCCCTCCCTTTGTTGTGTATGAAATCTTCTTTTTTCCCGTCTCAGAGGGCGACCTCTCGTTCTTTTGTACATTTCAGTGAATGAATGGGTCACTGGACAGCACTTTTTTGGGGAAAGGATTCTGCAAAACACCTGGGAATTATCTTTCAGTTGGTGTGGACAGCATGGTGCTGGCGCCTTCCCCTACGGGCCTCTAATGTTCTGAGCGCTAGGACGTGACATCGATCCGGCAGTACTGCCTGCTATCATAGGAGGAAAGAAAAATAAAAGATACAAAATTAAATAAATTCAGTCCCGTCGGAGTAAAAATAAACAATGATGTTAAGAGAGAAATACAAATCACAATGTCCTAAAATACATTAAAAGTTCTGATCTTGGGAAGCTAAATCCCGTCAGTATGTAACCACATTGCCCATATTTAGTAAGTTTATGTATAAACTATATATATTTTCAGAGGCCAGAGAGTTATATGCAGTAGAAAAAAAAATGTGGATCGGGGAGGATAACGTTTATTTCTATATTCATGATTTTCTAAGTGATCTTGAAAGTGCCGTTTACTCTGTTTGTTTGTCCTTATTTTGTGCTTTATTGATTGTTCTATCTTTAGTGGAAGGCACTTAAGGGTTTTGGTTCACCTTACATCCCTGTCATTGTTTCATCTTTGATAAGTTATTCCAAGTTTACTTTGTTCTACTTTAAACATGCTATGGGGGGGGTAATCTTGATTTATGTTTATGTTACTTGTAGCAAGATATGGTTTTAGTCTGATTTTTTTAATATTACAAAGGAAAATGTAATATGATGAAAAAGATACTGTTCTAAAAAAAAATAAAAAATAAAAAATTTTTATTTTTTTTATTTTTTTACTGATTTACTTACATTTTACAGCAGACACAGAAGAAACGTCACAAATTACCAAATCTATTCTATTTTTGCAATCTGGAATTTGGAAATCCACAGACATTTATGCCACACATTTAGGAATTTAAAATCTTTTTTTGCGTGTTAGATAAAAGAATGTTTGTACCCCCTGCAGAAATAATGCAGAAACATAGAATATGATAACAGATGAGAACCTTTTGCCACCATCTAGTCTGCCCATTTGTTCTGACATAGAGACTCAGACCTTCATCGTTGGTCTCGTCTTAGATTCAGGAGCCTTTTGCCTATCCTTTGCATGTTTAAATACCCTCGCTGTATTAGCCTCTACCACTTCTGCTGGGAGGCTGTTCCATTTATCTACTACCCTCTCAGTAAAGTATTTGTAGGTTGTGATAGTTCATTTGTGGAGAGCAATCACATAGTGTTCGCAAATAAAATCAAAAACTAGTCGCTCAGCTATGGACCTCAAACAACTATCTCCGGCATGGCCTATAAGTCATATAGAATATACACTATATGGACAAAAGTATTGGGACACCTGACCATTACCCCAACAGCGACTTTGATGACATCACATTCTAAATACATGGACATTAATATGAAGCTGGTCCCCCCTTTGCAGCTATAACGGCTTCCACTCTTCTGGGAAGGATTTCCACAAGATTTTGGGGGGTTTATGTGGGATTTTTGCCCGTTCATCCAGTAGAGCGTTTGTGAGGTCAGGCGCTGATGTCGGAAGAGACGCCCGGCTCGCAATCTCCGTTCCAGTTCATCTCAAAGGTATTGGATCGTGTTGAGGTCGGGGCTCTGTGTGGCCGGCCAAGTTCTTCCACCCCAAACTGCAAAGGGGGGACCAAATTCATATTAATGTCTATGTATTTAGAATGTGATGTCATCAAAGTCCCAGTTGGTGTAATGGTCAGGGGTCCCAATACTTTTGTCCATATAGTGTATATTCACATGACATCAGAAGCAGGTACCCTGAATGGTACATTTACTGGACAGCAGTAGAATGTCTGCTCTCTAAATATAGATAAAACACTTTTAGAAGACAGTCGGTGCCGAAATAAGATGACCATTTAAACAATTCCTCTTTTACCGGCACGTGAACGGAACTTTATAACACGTATTTGTATTTATGAATCAGAAAAGAAACGCATTTGTTTCATTAATTGAATTTAAGATATTAGTGAATAAGCTTTTCTTTTCGTCAATAACTCAGGTTCCGTGTGGTTGTTATGGAACAGTCATAGGCACGTAGACGGCGTTGGGGCCGGCTATGAAATGTGGACAGTTTCTCTATATGTAGAATAAGCTGTCATTTTTCTTTCTTCGTTTAATCTATTTTGAGAGGTTTCTTGATTAACAATTCTATTAGATTTAACAAGTGTGTCAGGAGTATTAATGTAGAATATTATTCTAGCGTGATTGCTACCATTGTTCATTTAAACCATTTTCTTTAACCAAAAAACATATATATATATATATATATATATATATATATATATTTATTTATTTATTTTCATTTAGCTGAAATTCCATCCGGTGAGTTTGTATTTGAAAAATATTTGTATGTGGCACAATTGTAGTTGTGCATAAAAAATGGATATTTCGCTCCATGGCAACCACCGGAATGGTTATATGGTCGCGTTCTCACCTATAATGCTGCAGCGGCAGATCAGGTCCAGCGGCGTGCGGGGTCCCCCATATCCAGCCAGCAGCCTCAAGCACATCATTTAGCAGACACTGGCCTAAAAGTGCGAGGGTCGCTTAGTCTGTACCCCACCCCCCTCATTCTTCCCTTTCACTAAATGTCTCCTGCCATATACGTCTCCAGATAGTTGAGAATATTTAGAATCCCCCCAAAAATAAAATTCTGATATTTTCAACCCAAAAAAAATCTCTGTCTAGGGTGGCCACACAAAATAAAAATAAAATGTGTTTTTTTTATATGAAATATTTTACCAGCTGTGTTCTTTTTGCCAAATCAATTTTTTTGTTCTTACGTGATCTGTTTTGACAAAATTTGGTAAATGAAAAAATTTCAATATTTTTGCTTTTTTTTGTACGTAGTTCTTTTTTTCCGCATGAATATATAATTACGTTTCCATGAGATGATTACTTTGATCTGCCGTTTCCAGATTCTATTATTTTGCAGTGAAGGAAGCCTCTCTTGAATACTTTGTTGCAAGAACAATGTTTTCATTGTGCATTTTTTTTTTTAGGTAGAAATATTTAATGAATAACACATATATTCATAGACTTGAAACGGCAAAGAGAATTGTCTTTTTTCACAGTTATATCTTTCAATATTTAATGCATAAATAATTTAGCAGCCTCCTTGAATTCTAAATATTTATTTTAGCTGTGAAGCTGGTGGAGGGAGAAGCATGTGGCAGACATCATTTAAAGTAGAAGCGCCGTTACCGTAAACAAGTTATACATACTGTATATCGATGGGATCTTTTAAGGTATTTTATTTACAAGACTGTTCCTTTACGTTAACCCTTAGAGTCCCCCAGCCTCCCCATGCTCTGTCGAGAGGTACGGGTATCTGCGGAGTTCAATTGTGAGCTCTTTGGCTAGGTGGAAAAGCACCAGGGGCAAGCAGTGTCATGTAGCGGGTGGGGGTCAGGGGCTATGGGGCCGTTTGGGTTTGTTTGCCCTGGGACAAATAATCTCACCCCCCTAAAATGTATGCACACCAGACCTAGTAGATACCGGTTAAATGAACAAGCAATGACTCCATGTGAAACACACCACTCCTTTCATTGAAAGACAGAGATGAGTGAAGCAAACACTATGTGCTTCACTGATGGCTGGGAGATAATAGCGGGTGTGGGCGGCCCACAATGGACCCTGGAAACCCAATCAATTGCATTGGAATGCCTGATGCCCCAATAGGGCGGGATAATGTCATGATGGTAGTGGAATCAGTGACCCCAAACTAATTTCTTAGTATAGGGTAGGGTTGTCTATGAGATTGGTTCTTGCTTTAATTACCTTACATTGCATTACTTTATACCACAAAACGTTTCTTCGATTATTAAAGCCGGAGGGAGATGTCCCAATGTGTCTGCATCCCAGTAAAACTGGTCACAGAAGCAAGTATATGGGAACGGACGGAGCCCGAGATAAATGTATGCCCCATTGTCTTCATGATGAGACCACAAAGCTATAGATACCCACATAAAACTGGGATCCTTCACTGTATTACCCGTTATCACTTCTGCTAGGAGGCTTTTCCACTTATCTACCACCCTCTCAGTAAAGTAAACGTTCCTACATCATTGGTTAACCCTGTGAAAATAGTTTCTAATACTGGCTGTAATTTCTTGGGATTTTAGGGTTTATTAAACTCAATACAATATGAAGAATATTGTGACATCACATTCCGTGCACGTATCCATGCGTTTGTTCTTTCGGAAGGCAAACAAACTTTCTTGGTGAATACGATCGGTGTCAGATACCTCCCCCCCCTCCCCGGAAATGATCCTTCAAGCATTGAGACATCAAGTTTCGTGGCATCTCCTGGCAGCAATGACCATCCATCCCCAAAAATTCAGCAGAGCAGCGAGCGTGACATTTCACAGAGCCACAGTAGTCTCATAAAGATGAAATATCAGGACTCTCCGGGGCATCTGATGTATGATTCCTAATATGTATGTCTTTGTTGATGGGCTGCAGACCAGCTTAGTTTATCAATGGCTGTTTGATAAAAAAAATAAAAAAAATAAAAAAAATAAAAAAAAATGCTTCTCTACATAAACGCTGGTAGCTGATATTTAGCAACGAGCTTATTTTTTTATGCTGAGACAACAAAACTAAAATGCTTCCCCAGGCTCATATATTCCTGCCGAGCGGTGCAGACCGCGGCGCTGGCTGCTTTAAAGTTCACAAAGCAGTTAAGTCGGAGACACCGGGGAACTTGGATTAGAAAGCAGGTGCCTAAAACAATGTGAAACTGTTTCAGCTGTCTTTTTTTTTCTGGCATAACAAGAATGGAAATTGTAAGGAAGCTTTACTTGACCGACAACATGGTAGATAAATGGAACAGGTTTTGATTTAATGTATTTTTGTTTCATGTATTTATTTCTATTTATTGTGGCAGGAAACAAATTATAAGTGAGTTAGATGAGGACATGAGAGTTTCCTTTGAACCTGCATGCCCTTTCCTGAAACTTGCAAAATTACAAATAAAAATGGCAACCACTAACATGTCCTCACAAACAGCATGCATTGTTGGATATATAAGTCATTAACGGAGTGTTAACATGCAAGAGAATGCTGAGTCTGGCCAGTCAATTTAACCCTTCACGCGAGCACTTGACTCCTTAAATCTATCAGGACTTAAAGAGGAACAGTCTCAAATATTTTAGTATAACAGAGAGAGAGAGATACACACTGTATGTTTAATTCCCCAAATGCAACATTTTACAATTCTGTATATTAAATAAAACCATTAATTGAACTATGCAATATATATATACATATATATATATATATATATACCGTATATATACTGTATATCTATATACGGTACATACTGTTCATTGTGTAACTTATTCAGTGAACACAGTTACATGGTGTTATTTAGTGCACAGAACTGTAAAATGTTGAATTTGGGAAAAGGTGAAAGATCGTTTCAAGAAGGAAACATAGGATATTGCATCGACAAGATATTTTATTGTGCTGTGAGTTCCATATGCATGTTTTCCAATTCATTTTCGTGTTACCTAGAAAATGTAATGTCTGGGCTGCAGTAACTTCGCCGGTACATTAATCTTATTTCAGATAAGCCTGTCAGTGTGAAATTGTGGGGGCCGTGTATAGTGCCTGTAAACCACAGATTGCAAAACAGTCACAGTGCCATATAACAGCTCCTCCACTCGCTGAAATACTTGCTAGTCAGCGCGGCGAACTGGGCAGCGGCAGAGACCATGGAACATTACATTTACGGGAACCTAACATTTGGCGTGTTCTTCAACATGATTATGAAGCATTAGTCGAGCTCGGCTTATGATTAAAATCAGCGCCGGGTGATGGAAATAAATTGAGGCGCGGGAGAACAAGTTTGTATTACAGACGTCTTCAGAGTCTCGGGGTTATTGTTATACTTGGCTGCACTCTGTTATCTTGGGAGATAAAAAATATCAGGGCTTTGGGATTACCATATTATAAAACCTAAAACTTTAATATATATAAAAAAAAGAAATCACATGAATGTATAGCAAACACAAACAAGGTAGAGATCAACAGTATATAAAATGCAAAAAATTGGAGTGAGCACATAAGTTATAAAAGTTTGCAAATAGGTGATATCATATGATTACGCTCTAGAACAATTAATGTTTAAGCAGCTAGAATATATTAGATGTCTCTGTTTATCAATTTTTTTTCATTTAATCAATTAAAAACAACACAAACTTAACACGTTTTTTGCAGGTTCTATGGCACCAACCTATTGATGACCAGAGTTTGCATGAATTTTAATTTTAACAAAATTTGCCAATTTCATTAGTCCTTAAGAATGTCTAAAAAAGAGGAAGGTCCCCAAAGAAAGAGATGGAAACGAAGCTGAATTTTCGAATTTTTGATTTTCGTTTTCCACACTTGGTGGTACAGCATAACACCTATAATTATATAGTGATCCAGGCACAGATGGTGGTACAGCATGACTCCTATCATTATACAGTGATCTAGACACTAAAGGGGACACAGCATGACTTATCAATGTATATTGATCCAGACACAGACAGTGGTATAGCATAAGTCCCATCAATATATACTGAGCCAGGCACTGATGCCAGAACACCATAACTCCCTTCACTATATTGACGGTGGAACAGCATAACTCCTAATCACTACCAAATGAGCCAAACAAATAATTGTGCAGCATATCTTGCAATATATACTGCAGCCGAGAACTACCCTACTTATGATGCTCAGCATGTTTCACAAAAGAGTTTCAGCTTTCTGGGCATGAGGAATGAGTTACGGCTCTACCCCTGTGGGATCATGTGATTTGGGGGTGGCTGTCTGACCCCTGGCCAGGTAATAGATTAGGATGTAGAAATCTTTTCTTTCAAATAAAAAACACATTCTTTTTAATACAGAAATATGCATTAATAATCATTCAATTGGACTTTCATCCCATCTTCAACATTCTTTAAGAGCTCTTTTTCGTTCAATGGGCTGTGAGTAATTAAATTGGAGCTGTCTCCATCACAGCTTTTAGCAGAATTAATTACAGTTTCCTGTCCTGTTCTCTTCTGACATAAAACAATATTGATACAATAGCAGTACACACAGTGCTTATTTTATTCTGTGAACACAATTACGTATGTTTATTTAGTATATAAAACTACAAAATGCGACATAAGCGTCACATGTACTTTAATTATGGTGCTTTGGGTAGCCATAATGTTTCCTTCTTTTATCAATTACAGAAACTAAACTGTAATAACACTTACAAAGCTTCGGCTTACTAATTCAACTTAAATAATGTTTGCTACACAAATCAAAGTAAGTATTGGAATCGATAAAATATGTTTTCTTTTTTAATTTATTCTGTTGTAGATCAGCGTAATCCTATAGGCTATATTGAACTTTAATGAGTAAAGTATTTTCTGCAAAGAAAAATAATGAAGATTAATTCACACTGTTTGACTGGTCAATACACCACTTTAGGCATCTTTTAAGAAGTTAAGAACTATAATTACTGAATATTCCCTGAGTATGTACAAAGGCTTTGTGCCAATTCACATAAAAACACAAAGAAATGGAAATAATTTCATTATTTTTGCGTTTATGATCATTCTAAACAACAAGCACGGCAAATGAACAAAAAAAAAGTACTTTTTACTTTCAAGAAATCACTATTTTTAAAGTGCTTCGAGCCATGTGTTAACCAAGAGACTATAACATTAAAACAGAACGCATGTCTTGCTTAAATCACAAAAGGGCTGTTTTATGTAAACAAAATAACGACACAATAAAAAGTAGTAAAAAGAGCTTTCCGTTGGTCTTAATGAATTTATATATGTGAATTTTGATTTTTTTTATTTAGTTTGGGAGCACTTAATGTCAAGAAATGAATCTGCTTAAATTTAAACAGGATTTACATGATATTTCAAGTGTACATTGACTTAAATCTGCCATTGGGGAGGGCTGGCAAGGGGTTCATGGAGGTTGGCAAGATGGTTAGGGTTGGCAAGGGGGTTGGGGGCATAATTGCCCCCTTGGCTGCTGTTATTTGCTGACTTTGGGTCAAAACTTGAACAGTATGTCTTTTTTGAAGCCCAAAGCCCAGACCTCTACAGTGTGATTGAGCTGGTTTTAATCTCTGATGTCCCCAACCACCCCGCTAAGGCTCATACCGCTCAACATTCCAAATATAGACATTTTTGTTTTAGGGGTGTGGTTAGAGGTGTGGCTAGGTTTCAGGACTTTTTTCTGGGTGCCACTGGCACATATTGATGATTGTCTCTGAAGCATTTCTTAAGTGTTTTACTTACATAATATATACATTAGGCATGACCTATTTCCTCACTGGTTCCTAGGCTTGCAAGAGATAACAACAAAGAGATAAAAAAAGGAGAGACCCAACAAAACAAACAAAAATGAAGCAGTGAACTTTCGTTTGCATTTTTAGTTTTTTTATTCCTCACTCTCTCTTACACTCTCTCTCTCTATCTTTATATTAATTTATTATAATGTATATAAGATTTATTATGCTGTTATTCTATTTTAAATATATATATATTAAACATACCAATAGCCAATCACGTGTAATAGAATAATAATAATAATAATAATAATTTAGAAATTAAATGTATAATGTGCCTTCGTACAAAAATACAGTATTTTTGATAAGACTTTATGTTTCCATTATAATACGATCAAATTAATTCAACATCTGTCAAATTAGTTATCTATAAAATAGATCCTGGGATTAGAAAATAGATCCGTTCTACTAAAGCATAATGACAGCGAAAAAACTTAAGTGAGAAAAAGATTGCAAATCAACAGGAGAAAAAAATCAGCAATTCCAATGATTGGCTGTTTTTGCGCAGGTATAAATCTACTTTAAAGTGAACCGAACAGGAGACTTCGGAATTTTTTCCTGTTACGGAATGAACTGTGAATAATGTTTAGTTTCCGAAGCAGAATGAGGCTGAATATTTTAGAATCTAATGGAGTATCCAAGAATATCATTTAAATTTACTAGAAGGGAAGTGTTATGACACTTCCCTTCTAGCTCTGGCTTCCAGAATAAGATATTAAAACAACTGATTTCATTCTTGGGGTGAAACAGGGGTCTTTTTTTCTGTGATATATATATATTGTTTCTACCAAGCTGCCCCTACAGTTTAGTTGTTTTATTTGGGGCCTGTTATATCTGATTCAGGTAATAAAGAATTGGAACTTAGGGGTAGCGGGGTAAGTAGGGTTTTTTTTTTTTTTTTTATTAAATAAACTTAACCCCCTTCCACCCCATAGGACAGGAATTAAGGAAGCAGGGGGGCCAGGATTGGGTACCCCTCCAAAGGGCACTTTATTGTATCTCCCCAATGCACAGGCGTGAGAGAGGCAATGGAACAAAGATGCTCCCTAAGGGCTTAGATCTTAACCTCTCCTGTCCCACTAGAAATGGAAGGTGGGTGTTAGAGGCACGACTGGGGTTCTATGGCTCTATCGGGTTCTAAGGTTTAAAATATATTGTCAGTCCTCCTTTTAATAGGAGTCCTGGAGACCCCTGGGATAAAATTACAAGGTACAGGTGAAGGCATGCAAGTTCTCATTGAACTTGTATTCCCTCGCCAATAACTTGCAAAATGCAATGCTGTAGATACTTTCATTCCCTCGCAAACAACTGTGATTGGTGTCAAGTCACCTCTTAGTGAATAGACCCAATTGTTCTGGATATATTTGGGATAAGAAAGGCTATTTTACCTTTTGGAACCTGGAATCCACATAAAGAAGTGGCACATCTGGTATATCTCATATCTAATCAGTTTACTGTCCTAACTTTCTCTCCCCTGCTCACTCTTACAAAAGCTCCCTGAATAACAATGAGCAACCCAACAATAGGGAAGAGATAAACTACATTTCTGTTGCTTTTTTTAATCAGTAAACACAATTACATAGCTGTATTTATCATAGAATAGCAAAACAGAATATATTTCTAAATAAACTCACTTCTGAAACGTATTATACAGTGTACATAAGAGAAAATGATTTTATTATGCGTAAATGAGTTGTACCGTAGGTTTAATGCCAACCCTTAAATATGCATGTACTATCTTTCACAGATTATATCTCTTTAATACCGTTTTATCCCAAGATAATATAATTAAGCATTTTACAAGGCTCGCTACGATCAAAATTTAGTGGAAGATTTTCTGTTATCCTCTTGGAACCGATTATAACCCATTACCAAGAGCAGAGCTGAAAGTTTACATAAAAGTTATTTCGGAATATCTATTGCTTGCTAACCTAATATCTAGATTTGGGTGTTTAATTAGGATTCCTAATAAAGCGTCCAGGGAATTTGTTGTACATTATTCCGACACCATATCTAACAAGAGAAAGTCAGCGGATTTTAAAAAGTTAATTTGATATTATTATATTATAATGTGAGATCTTTGTGGATTTTGCCCTGGGTACAGGAGTCAAAGCCTCGGAGGCAGATTTGGGGGCAATTAGTGATGTAGTGCCTGCTTTAGCCCCCTCTTTTTTCCAGCTATTAGCAGGGAAGGCTAGCATTGCTTCCCTACTCCAGCCGCACCAGTCTCACATAGGGACCTGGAGGTGAAAAGCAATGGGGCGGTATGAACTAGGAAGTTCCTAGGTATGTTGGTAATGTAGCAGGGAAGGCATAAAAGTTAATGAATGGCAGGCAGAATTGCAATAACGTTCATTCAAATATTGTACTGCTGGAGAAGGCCACAGCGAATGGCATGTGTCCTGCGCATGTTCAGTAGCACTCCCGGAGAGTTCCCAGGTATGGTTATGGGATTTGTATCCCTCAAAATGAAGGTCATACTTGTAGAATTATGTATTTTTCTACTTATTTATAGAATAATCCTGGAATTTAACCCTTTATTATTTGTGTCTGTGATACATTGTGTACTGTTACCTACATGGCCCTTGAGTGCAATCTCTCTTGAGTGCAATCGTGCAGGTACTCTAAAAATACGTGCAAGTACTCTACAAAAATACATAGATATACATTTGATACATTTGAGATAGGTTCTTGAGAAGGTTACTTTCCTTTATTTAAGTGATCGGATCGTAAAAAAATATACCCTGAAAAAAAAAATAGGTTTCCATTGGCAGTCTATGAACCCAAATATAACTACTACAAAACTACAAAATTTGTCCCGGGGTCTCATGGGGAAAAAAGTCCCCAACCAAGCACTCAAAGGGCTTTTAACCCCTTAATAACAAAGCCCGGGTTCAAAATGCATTCTTTTCAATGAGTTTAGGGACCGCCCATTGTCCTTAAGGGGTTAATATTCACAAAGCACCATGCA
This sequence comes from Spea bombifrons, assembly GCF_027358695.1. Classification (NCBI taxonomy): domain Eukaryota; kingdom Metazoa; phylum Chordata; class Amphibia; order Anura; family Pelobatidae; genus Spea; species Spea bombifrons. The sequence goes on along the minus strand of NC_071091.1, from coordinate 5,748,919 downwards.
ATAAGCAGTAGAGCCATTACATTCAAATGTCACGTATGAACACGCAATGCTTTCCCTCGCACATACAGCCAGGTGGGGAAAAAAACTTAAAGGAGATGAGCTTTTTGTTTGAAGTTACAAACTCGGATAAATCGAATGGACTGAACATCATAACCAATAATATCTCCAATTTAAATCACATCAGGATCCACAGAGCGGGGGCAAAACAATTCAATAATCCAAACAAAAAGCAGAGGAAAATCATTCTATCCTACCTAAGAAGCTTGTTTGCCAAGCAGCCTCCGACAATTTGCCCAGCAAGTTAAAACAAATTGCTTTTTTCTCCAGTTTCTAAACAAATTATACGCAGGGAGCTCTCTTGTAATATTCAAAAAGTTCAATATGCATTCAGTACATGTTTTTTGTTAAATTATTCCTAAATACTTTTTCTTTAACAAGAAACATTAGGTTTCACTTGTCCAAAAAAAGTTTTGGATACTTTTGAGGCTACATTTCGAGAGGGGAAATTGCTTTGGCCATGACCATATAATTTTTATTTAGCGTTAAGAAGGGTAGCCGGTTCTTCAAGTGTCAGAGATCTCCTTTAGGGACTATTGCCCACCGACAGTCCTGAGGTCTTCATTGATGACCTGATGGAAACCAGATTCCAGAGTCTTTCAAAACATTTGGGAGAACAATATGGTCGGGCTGTCGAGACGTGTTGTAGGTCACTAAATTAAGGGCTTCAGAGGGCTCCAGAGATATAGGTTGATCTAGCTTCTTCCGTACCACCCTACGGACCTCTGAAGAAATGGAATCCAAAGAGTATTGGTCCAAGTAGACCCTGTTTCATATGTTCCTCAGATCAATAAGGAGGCACCACCATCTGCGAGAAGAAAGGTGGCTTGTCTATGGTCACCCCTTCTTCTCCGGTTTAGTAACTTTTTCCCAACATATATACGTTAACGTTTTACCGCATAACCAGTGTCAGATGGGATGTCCTCACTTCATTTTCGCAAAGAAATCAGTGATAAGCCTCAATTTGTAAACTTTACCAAATTCTAGTGTGAATAGAGGAACCGTGTAAGATAAAGAAATTAAATTCTCTTGTATAATCCCAATGAGCGTCTAGTTAGAACGGACAGTAACGCCTTTCTCTGAAAACTCGCACAGCTTCTGGTCTAAATTAAACAAAATTAAAAAAAACAAAAAAAAAACATAACTATAAAGATAAAGCTAATCCCTCTCTATAAACCAAGAGGGAGTCTATTCACATGAATATAAAATACTTCAAGATATGCGCTCCTGGAGAGCTTTAAAACAGATTGGCTTTTTGTTGTTCTATCTTTCCAGAAGCCCCCTCTAGTTTTGGATATCGATTCTCCACCTACCTGTGGTGACAGCGAAGAAAAATTAGCGATTAAATCAACTGCTGAGCTCGTACGTTCGCTAACCCCCCGCGAACAGGCAGCAGCTGGGCTTTCGACAGGACTCCAATATTTAGATTTCACAAAAATGAATGCTTTATGGAATATAAAACATATCCGCCGACGACTTATTAAAGTCTAATCAATTTCTAGGAGGCCGTTTTCTTTGTAAATGCTGCTCTTGGAAAAGCACATGCATTTTGACATATAAATGAAAGCGTTCCTCTTGTTTGCCACGTTAACCCTTAAATATTATTATAAAAACATCCTAGCTTTTGAGCAAATCCCCATACTGTGTGTTTTATTCCTTGTAGAGTGACTCGGAAGTAGGCAGCAAGACGCCAATGATGCCAATGTTAGGGGGGGGATTTCTAATATAGACCCCCCCCCCATTCCATGGGTTAATCTGATTCCGTGGGGTAGAAAAAGTCTGAGTGGGTAGTGAGATCCCTGATGGTCTGGAAGAAACCACATCCACAGAAATGTAGATTAGTGTGATGACGTGTGTTCTTTAACCATGGGCCATTCTAAAAAATATTTCATGCCATTTTAATGCATCCTTGGAATAACAGCTCTTAGACTTAGATTTTAATATATACCAAATTTAAAACAAACAAAAACGCACCAAAGAGCTCAGAATTGTCGTTTGCATTTTGTTAGGATTTTTCCACTCTTACGCACTCTCACACTCATTCACTCTCACACTCATTCATTCACTCACATCCTCTCCATCAATGTCTCTCCACCTTCTCTGTGTAGAAACGCTTCTCTTTCTCCGCAGATCGTGTGCATTATTCCGGCCTGCTGTAGTACTTGCGGGGCAGTCTCTCCCCCCATTCCTCTAGGGGGGGGGGAGCCTGTGTGCCGATGCCGCCGTGTCGTGGAATTACTACAACAGGCTGGGATAGCGTTGTGGAGAGCCGGGACAAGAGGACCATTGGAGAGGACAGAAGAAACAAGAAATGGAGAACGAGAAGAAGAGCAAAGGAGAAGCGGAGACACTGAGAAGGTATGGAGACATTGACAGAGAAAGTGAAAGAATGAATTAGTGAGAGAAGGGAAGGAAATTCATTCACCGAAAACAAATGGATCAAAAAGCAAACGAAAATGAAAAAAAGAGATATGTGGGCTGATACACAAGGGGATATTTTAGCTTTGCCTTGTTGTTCAATAACCTGGGGAATTAACTTGTAAATACAAATTAAATTTATGTGATGTCCCCCCTGTAAATCCATGGAGGGGGATTTTTCAGAATCCCCCAAATGTGTTTGCCCTTTCTCCCGCGCACACGCGAGTAACACGTTCCCGACATGAAGCTGCAGTTTCTCCCTAAGGTGGATACTTTTTTTTTTCCAATTTGAACAATGTATATGAACTTACAAAGTACTTTCATATAGCGTGTTTGTTTATGGGGCACCCTGTGACACTGGAGTGTCCCTTTTAACTATTTCATGGGGAAAAAAAAACATGAAAAAAACCCTGATATTTGTTCCTTTTTATAAAGCGAAATGAATAAAAAAAAACCTCTACGACTAGTAAGAAGAAGTACTTTTTTTTTTATTATAATGGAACCAGAAAAGAATTGAGAAATTGTTTTTGTTATTGCCTGCGACAGATCTCAATATCATCTTCCCTAAAAATATGACTCTTGCAAAAATATATAGATCCTACAAATTTGCTCCGCGGCACCTTAGGAGTTCGGAGCCAGTTTGATGTTTTTGCTATTACCTTCCCAATTCCTTTTTGCGTATGATTGATCTGTTGTTCGTGACAGCCGAGACGTGCACCAAACTACATTTTTAATTTTACAGCAAAATCCATACGCACCCTCCAGTCGTAAAACAAGACAGCATTGTTATGAGTGACTCGCTTGTCATAAATAATTCAGGTTATGTTAATTAAAGATTCAAACTTAGTATTGGATTTTTGTCGTTGTTTATTTTGGTTGCAAATTTTGTGAGACCTTTAAGCAATACATTAAGAAAAGAAAAGCCTTAGCCTGGCCAAGTTCTAGCAGCGACGCCAGAAATGTGCTTGGTTATGGATCCGAGTTAATATTAAGCATGCGACCAGCTAGGACCTTCAAAAAGGAGGACTTTACTTATCTTTTTACTTATTTTATTTTTTAGAACATAAAATATTTGGTGTGCTACGGTTTTCTGAATCATGGAAAGCTGGTGGGTCTTCTGTTGTTGGTCTACCGGGCTGGTGAGTGCCATTTTCTGGCCTAGGCTAGCAGGTTATGGGAGGGCGACAGCCCCCCTACCGCAAAATTAGGGGAGAGATCTTGGGGGATCTGCCTCTCAGCTCTGCCGCCACTATTCAACGGGACAGTTACAAGGGAGATCTCTAATCTCCCCAAAAAGCCTATTGACACCATGGAGGCTACGTGACTTTAAGAGGATGGCGGCCATGGATGCTGCCCTCAGTCAGGTCTAGGACAGCAGCTAAGGTGCTAATAGCATAGGACGGGTATTTATACAATGTGACATTTATGCTCCTACTTAAGAGCCAATTCCTAGGAGCAAACCCCAACTAACCATCTGGCACATGGCCTGATGGACCACTGGCCAGTAGAGCACCATACTTACTCTGTTGGGGCAACACATGAGGACCTGCAGTGTGTATAAAAACATAATTTGCGGCTTTGGGCATCCAGTTGGCGGCCATACAGACATCATTTGTCGTAAAGTGCCGGGGGGGCCTAGGAGGATTATAAACCAATAAGCCCATTTGACATTGCGTAACAGACCTATCTTTTTTCACCTATGTGTGTGATTATGTGTCAAAGATTTGGTTTAATATTTTATAAGTTTAATATACGTTGTAATATTTATGACATGAATAATGTATTGGAAATTACCTGAGCTATTATATGGATGGTGAAAAAGTTTGAACTGCTTGGACTGTTTACAATCACCTCCATGAAAAAGATGTTTACAAATATTGTTCTGCTCAATAATTTACACCCCGCCGTGTTTACGGTTAGGAGACAAAAAGGACAGGAGTAGCTTTTGTCTTTTAAAAAGTTTTTGCTTAAAGGTGCAAGTACTTATTTTTTCAACTATAAAAAGTGTGTATAAAAGAATTTATAATCGATATTTCTTGATTTCTTGACATTTAGTTGAGTTAGCGAGAAGGTTAGGGCTTCCGATAACAATCAGCCACTTTTTGATAGGGGTGACAGTTGTAAATGCAGATAACCGCAGATGGGTGTCCATAAGGTAGGATAGATGCTTGTTCTTTTTTGAGAGGGAATTACTGGAGGTTTTGGATATTTCTGAAAGAGGGTTGACCCGGCCCCTTTGGACTCCTTTCAGCTCTGAGTGACGCTGCCTCTTGGTGGGCTAAACCTCCTCAGAGCTGCCCCAAACGCTCACACTTCCACCCCCATGCGGACTAGCCGTACGTATATCAAGTGCAACGAGATATATCCGGCCGAACACATCTCCTGTGCGGAATATATGGGGGCTGTGTAAAGGTATACCCCCCCCAAGAATTTGCAAGAGAGACACCACATTCATTTGATGGGACCTCTCAGTTATCCTATGCCTTAAAGTGCATATATTGACTGGAGTGTCCTTTTAAACCCACCATAGGACAAATTATGCAAATCCATTAATTAGGTTTCATTTGGACCTATAGAAAAATACTCATAATCAGTAAAGGGGTGTAGGGAGGGGGTAGATAGTCAGAATGGGGGGGGGTAGGGAGAGGGTAGATAGTGAGAAGGGAGAGGGGGTAGATAGCCTGAGAAAGGGGGAGAGGGGGTAGATAGTGTGAGAAGGGAGTAGATTGGGGTGGCGGTGGGCCCTTAACAGATTCTTGCACAGGGGCCCTGAGGCTTCTAGTTACGCCCCTGCTCATAATACTGTGATTATTTGTTAGGGGGTTTTCAACTGATCATCGTTAACTTTCTCCTACTGTGTCCCAACAGAACAAAATCCCAACCTATAATAACTAAGTACACTTCAACATGCTCAATATTTAATATTTGTTAAGAAATAATCCCATAAAACACGCTACTTTTTTGTGACTGTAGCAAATTCATGAATATTATTAGTGGTTTATAATGAGCAACTGTTACCTAAAGTGTCACTTTTATGGCATAATTATAGAAAACATATTTATTCTCTTTAAATTACGCTGTCATCCTAGAATAATAAAAAGTATAATTTGTTATAATATCTACCAGTGCTGGTGTTTTATTTTCTAATAATCTTGAGTTAACAGAAATAGCTTGGTGTTTCAATAAAATATAACATGATTAATGGCACCCAATATTTTTCTATTATGTAAATTGTAGGGTTTCTGTGAGATTATTGTGAATTATTATTTTTTTGGAGTGGGTGTCCTTTACAGCGGAAGCCGCACGCATTCAATGAGTTCTTATTCTTGAAGTATATGTAATCAATTCAGAAAACCGTCAACTGGAAATGTTGTATCACATCATAACGAAACAATTCCAATGCATTTGTATTCTCCGTGTCTTACAGAGTCTTTTTCTTAGCAAGATACTTTTCTTCTTTTGTGTGATAGAATATATAGCGCTATAACTTTTTTTCTACTATTGTTTATTTTTTTTTTGAGTGGGGTTGTTTTTCTTTGTGTTGTTTTTTTGCTTTTTTATTTTTATTTTTTTTTTTTAAATTTCATTTTAGTCAACATCCAAAATCCAAGACATCTTCTTTTCAGGATTCATTTATTCCTATTCAAAATACCCTATAGGTAAATTATTCTAGAAATGCCCCATTTGACCCCACTTAATTTGCAGGTGGGCAGAGGTGTTTGGCTCCGCCTACTATCTTCCCAGGTTCCGCCCTCCTTGGCACCTCCCCTAATTCCTCCCATAAGTAGTATGATATCTGAGGGTATCCCTTCAAGGTTCATTGGCATAATCCATATAAATTAATATTAGCCCTGTCTTAGAGGCAGGGCATAGGTAGAATACGGTCAGGTGATTTCTGGGGTGGCAAATGTCCCCTATTACCCCCTCCTATGAATGTCCATGTCAGGTAAGGGCTGGCACCTTTTGGCACAAACTTGCGTACTTGCGGTAACACACACATTACTATACACTCATGTCAACACACACTCCCTCTCACACATTATTGCTTACATACAAACACTTACATATACACATTCATGCTATCACACACATATACACATTCATGCTAACACATACTGCTTCTCACACACTTACACATACACGCTAACACACACATATACACATTCATGCTTAAACATACACTTACACATACACCCTCATTCATATATACATGCATATATACATACTCACTCACTCTCTTCCTCACTTTCTCACTCACTCACTCACTCACTCCCCTCATCCCCTTACCGGACTTGAGGCTCTCTTTCACGCTGGTCGCGCACTGCTTTGGGGGTCACCTTACGTCACGTTACATGACCCCACTGCGTTCCTGCCTCCGCAAGTGGCCCGGTGTACCCGTTTCCCAGCCCTGCAACCCGTATCTGTTATTATTCCAATTTACATTCTTACATTTACTTTGTTTAACCCAAAAAACGTACAGACAGACCATGTGACACTAATTAATAAAAAATAAAATCAAGCCACTTCAAAAAGTGCCTGTTATTTAAAACCGTATGCCCTCCCTGTAATTAATAGAGAATAAAATTGATTTCCACCTTCATAATTCAAATTTACTGCAAACAAAACAAATCCCCCCCCCCGCATTCCAAATGCTTTTAACCCTTTGAGTGCCCAATGCTTTGCTTTTCTGCTATATACTTCTCTCTAGCACTGCAGGAGTTAAAGTAAGAACTTATCATACCGCCGGCAGCTGGGAACGAGTAATTATTGTTCCAGAATAAATCCTCTGGAACATCTCTACTGCCAAGCCAGTCTATAAATAACAGGAGATTTTTTAATATTCAGCATTATATCCAGAAATATTCTTTTTTTTTTAATCATAAATGTAAACTTCCAAGATACACAACCAAAGGTTTCAATTCATATTGCAAAGGCTTGTTACGGTCCGACTTTACAATAAATTCACCCCGGAAACATTCCATTAATCATCTTTAATTGTATTCATCCCACCGCTTCGGATTGGCATAGAGGGCATTCCAAATTTTATGTTTTGCATAAACATTCCGATAAAAAATCGTCCCAAATAATCTATTTTTTTTTTACGGTTCCTATTTTATCATTATTTACATTCCGCGGCTGTACGGAAATTTGTATTTGCTGTTCCTCAGACAAATTAAAATGCCCCTGTATAGTTTACACCCCCCTGTTCCACTGTGTGATATGTGGTACTGATACAGAAATAGGTGTTATCTGTCGGGGGAGGGGGGCAAGATTTACTAAGAGGTGAAATATTAGAAAATGGAAGTTTGTGTAGCATTATTTGATGCGTTGTGCAAATGTGCAGATCTATGGTTATATGATGTAATAAAGAAATAATAGGGGTTACCAGTATACCTGGGAACTAGTGGGCTCCAGGTACCCATGCGGGGCTCTAGGTGACTGGCATCAGTGGGTGTTTCTCGATGACATCAGTAGGCTTTCCCTCTGACATCATAGGAAACATCCCCATTTAATCCGATCCGCGACCCAGAGGATTCCGGTGTCGACCTGGAGAACCAGAGAAGCGGAGCTTATTCCAGAGTCTCCGGAGAGTTCTCAGGTGTGGTTATCAGAGTCAGACCGGCGATGATGGGGTGGCCCTGGCACTTTAAGGCCAGCAGCCGCCTGATGATGTAAGTGGGGCCGACGGCTGGATATGCACGGCTCAACACTACATTTTATTGCTGGGGTGGCATTTTGGGTGGGTACGTGGCGCATTTGCCCGGTGTGTCAGTTTGCCAGTCTGGGGGTTATGTACAAGCTCCAATTCTGGTGCAAAGTTGTTAAAGTGAGGTAGTCACCATGGAAACAAGAGGAATGTTTCTAATGGTTGTTCCATTTTTACCCTTTAAATGTAACCTATTTAACACAATTCCTTCCATTTAGATCCTGAAACCTCCACGTACTGTATGTAGCTAGTTAACCTCTTCAATGCCGAATCGGAAGGCTTTGGTTAACCTCTTCACTGCTGAAGTGCAGAAAATTAGTGTAAGTGTGCGTGGCTGACCAATTCAACTCTGGCGGGTCAAACCTCTGCGTTTAACCTGGAGTGCAAACATTTTTTATGGCATAATGTACCATCATGCTGTATTTTTGGCTAGCTTTAACTTTTTCAATATAATAATACTAATAATAATAATAATGATATGGAAACCCTAATACCAGCCCCCTCTACATATTTCAAAGCCGAGTAGCAACACCAAGCCCTTCACTTATTTCAAATGTGTTCTTTTTATGTGTTTTTGTTGTCCCTAATTAATCCTCTTCGGCGTAATTGCCGCTTTTGTTCTGATGCAGCATCGCTAACTAGATGGGTCGGGTGGTCCTTATCCGCCGGGTCTGCCTGGTAATTTATGTTATCTTCTAGCCTCGGTCTGCGGGGAGGATATATTGCCGTCATAGCGCTGCGCTGTAAGTAAAATAAGGAAAATTACTTACTTACTAAGTGCTTTTTTTTTTTTTTAGCTAACTCTCAAATTGGCTGCCGTTGTGTCAAAATACGCAGCCCTTCCAGTCATCAAATCCTTAATTGCAGTTTGTTTTTTTTTTTCACGAGGGAGCAATAAAGCATCTGTGGGCATCCCGATGCCAAGCCGAAGAGTGATTTAACCACGCTGATATTCATTTAACCCCTTAAGGACAATGGGCGGCCCCTAAACCCATTGAAAACAATGCATTTTGAGCCCGTACATGTACGGGCTTTGTCATTAAGGGGTTAAACTTAGTTAATTATATTCTGCATCATTGCGGAGGTGTGCTGCTGTTGGACGCAAGTTTGTTTAATACACAGGACAATAAAAATATCTATTGCTTAGTTTAGCGTTATTATTATTAAAAGGATAGATATGGAGCCCTGTACGCATTTCTCTGACTATTAATTTATTCTAGCCAACTTTTTAATGTTGATGAATTCTGCTGGTTTTGGGATATCTGATATTTGTTCCAAAATAAAAGTTTTGGGAATCATGCACCCCCAATGAAGGACACTTAAGTTATATCGGTATAGTCTGATTATGGTCATCTAATATAGTATCTAATATAATATAGTATGGTCAGGAAGTCTAAGTCTACACTCTGTCTAGGTCTACACCTAACGGGGTACCTTCTTGAGTAATCACCCCCCCTGGTATGGATGTTTTAGGGTCCAGTTTCAAGGTCAATTTACAGGAGAGATGACTGGGCTGAGCAGGGACACCTTCCATGGCATGCAAGAAAAGGCGGTGAGCGCCTTTAAGACATGGAATGTTAGAATATGATGTCATATCCAAGTAGTGAGGGCATCAGCCGCCGAGGGGTTGTCAGGGAGCACATCACATCACTGATAGACCATGCTGCATTTTAGTGGCTATCCTTTGGAGGATCTAAAATGTCGCATTAGATTTATAAGCATTTTCTCCATGTCTCATAATTTTTGACCCAATCTCAGGGTCTCAGAGTGAGCGGACATGTTCTCCTGGTCCATAGTCTATTCCCTATCTTAATCAGATTTAATAAGATCTCAGTTTGGTGATTGGCGTTGTTCTTCATCACTCTACGTTCCTATATGTATATTAAAAAATGTATGTGGTTTGCTGCTTTGATACAGTGGTGGAATGTGGTCTACAGTTTGAAACTCAGCTGATCCCATTTCATTTTTATTCGCTCCACTGATGACTTTGAGCAAAGATGGGGTTTTTTTTAACTATAAATGTATAGGGATCTAGAACATTCTGCATCTCTGGACAATGCAATGGGTTTACCATAAACTTTGAGATGTAAGAAATAAATGAAGGAACATTTCCTATTTGGAGGCTTCCTTTTTGACCCAGTGTCTAACGGAACAAGGAATTCCAGAAAAATGTGAGACTTTTTGAAAAGGTTGATGACATATTTTAACCGATAGGGAATAAAAATGATGGGGGGTCTGCATTGTCTGAATCCTTGAAGACTAAAATGATCACGCCTGAGTCCAGATGCGAAGACCATTCAAAGCCATCAGAAAAGGTCAATAAAACTGGAGGTGGTAGAAGGGATTGATCGAGGTGGAGTTGAAATTGGTTTAGAGGGATTGTCCATTGATGGTTACCGTATCTAGTGGACTGGATCAAAACGTAGTTATTTTAATAGATTGCGTAAAAAAAGGAAGAGTCCTGGATCTAACCAAATCTGCCCAAGAATGCGTAGAGCTCCCTTAATGATATCAATGGCGTCCTTCCCATCAGAAAATAAACCGTAGCACTCTTTGACACTTTCTATAAAATAGATGATAATAATACTTTGACTTATGTTTTCTCTTTAATATTTTTGGACCAAGTCCAACTTTTAGGTACAACGTCAGCAATCGAGTTTATAACATCAACCATAAAATCTGCAGAGCTGTGCAGAGCTTCATGAATGTACACGGGGGGCTGAGATAAATGAATTCCACACCATTCTTAAAATATTATATCGTATAATATACTTAAGAACAGCTTTTCTTCTCTTTTACTCGTCCTTATATGTTATAATTAACAACAAACTATTCTCAAAGGTCATGGTAATTATTCAATCTATACTTCTGGGGAGATTTATATTAAGTTACTATCAAATATTTAATATAAGGAAATATTTTGTCTTGACCACCTCAAACATCTACGTTTTCACTTCTAATGTAATAGGACCTCACCTCCTTGAGATCGTAAGGTCATCAGGGGAGGAAAGAGAGAAGACAGGGATTTAGGGTTGAAAAGACACTTGGGAGAGTTGTCCATGTCTTCTACCCATTGACTTAAAGTTCTCAACCCTTCCTTGCATGTATCAGTATTCATAACATCATAATGGAGTTGTACAGTATGGTATTCTAGATGAATCCCCATTGATAATGTTTTAAGTTACAGCACCCACCGGACGCAGGTACAGCAAATTTCTACAACCATCTTGAGTTTTAACTAAAGGGTTAATGGTATTGGTTGTGGACGTAGTGGTCACTCCTATCCACCAGCTTACAAAAAAAATAAATCAGCTTCCATTGATTGATCAACAACTTGTACACAGACAACAAGACATTGAATCTCGTTAACATTACATGGCAGTAAATTTCCCCGCGCCGTGTTTAACGTTTACCTCCTCAATCATTTCCCAAAAAAGATTTTGCATCAGCTTTCTAGGACTGGATGATATAATTCACAAATAGCATGCAAAATATAATGAAAATCCTTGTATTTCGTATTCTAATTGTATATCATTCTTTCAGGCTGTGACATGAATTTACCGGCATGTACTTATGTCGTACAGCGGGTTGAAGGGTTATGGAAGGTAACTTTGTAAGTTGACCGAACAGGAAAAAAAGTTGAGTGGTGCGTTATTGAGTTGGATGTTGTAGGTCTTCCAACAAATTGGGTTGAGTTCCATCAAGTTCCACTCTTCAGCTGGTTGGTTGATTGGTCAAATCGGTCCTGCAAATTGGCCATGGTGGGCTTCTCAACTGAGTTAAATTACTGTCAATCAATGAGTTGCTATGCTTTTCGCAGCGACTCAATAGGAGAAGGCGGTTTAGTTGCCTCGAACCGTCGTTGACATGCGAGTTGCTCAATTTGACCCAACTCAGTTAAGTTGACCTGAGCGACGTGACTCAACTAGCAGTTTGACAACTCAAGCCAATATAAGATACAAGGAGGAGTCCATGAAAAGTCTCAGAACGAGTTGGATTCATGGACTAAACTGTGGGTTATGGGACGATTTCAGCTCCCCAACATAACTGTGCTCCATTTCAGCTCCAAGCTTATTGCTTATTAACAAACCCGGAATACAATTCTGTGTATTAAACTACCCTTAATTAATAGAAACATTACATATTCGTATTATTTACCTCTCTGAAGAAGCTGAAAGGCGAAATGCGTTAGGGCAACTGTTTTATTCAATAAATCTTGTTGATAATAACAAAAATATGTTTTATTTAATTATCATATTTATTGTGAATAAATTCTAATTTTGGCCCTATAACTGTGCATTGTGACGGTGGGCACCTCATAATGCGTTATTAGTGTGGAGAGATTTTTTAAATATAATATTTATAAATTATAATATTATTTAAAAATATTATAATAAATTTATTTTTTTTATTTTTTTTGGCTGCCAACAGTCCTGAAATGGCTGGAACTCACAATAAGATTTAAATTCCAGATACTGACTTCCCTCCCCACATGCAGTTCCCAAACCGGGACCCGTAAACACACCAAAGGGGCATAGAAAAATAGAACTGATGGCAGATAAGAACCCTTCAGCCCATCTAGCCTAATTTGGTCTCGTCTTAGATTCAGGAGCCATATGCCTATCCCGCGCATGTTTAAATTCCCATTTTTTCATTTCTATTGTTCATCAAATTTGATAGCATGATTTACCTAGTTTATTGATGGACATATGGCACAAATTAGTTTTTTCTTTATAAATCCTTGTTCGTCGCTTTGCTTTACAGTTTAATATGTGTGTATACTTGCTATTTACATATCCTTTGAAGATCTAGGTTAAAGGAATCAATGGTTCCTCCAGTTCGTTATTGATCCACTATCCCAGTAGGGGACATCTCCTTAAGAATGAGGGACACAGGTTAGGATATCTGGGAATATAAACAGGTCTCTGGTCCATACATTCTTACCTTTTCTGATTGATAACTTACTGAAACAGGAAAAATAATACAATTACTGTTAAAAAATGCAGTAGAAAAGGGGTGAATGAAAATATATTTTATTGGTGAGGTCCTGAGCTATGGTCAGAAGTTCCAAAGCCAGAAATGATTAAGGTCTTAATATACAGGTACGCATATAGGACACCATATTTATACCAATGGAGAAACACATTGTATCATATCATTTGTAGGTGATGTGTAATTTGGACACGCTCGATTCCATTGGGGATTCTGAAATATAATATTACCCCCCCCAATGGATAAAACCATTGCTCTTTGGCTCACTGACATATCACTCTGTAGCTTTGTAAATATATATGGTACAACCAGGCCACACTTGCCACAATTTGTCCTCCTTCGTTGACCCCATAATAACACTGACCGGTCTAAAATCTTAGAACATAGACATAGAATCTGTAGAATTGTCAGCATAAAGAAGATTCCATGCTGATAGCTCTTCAGATAATATCCTCAGTGCAGTCGTAAAGCTTACCAGTCTGCATTTTCCAGGTTGCGATCCCTGTCCTTCGAACTATATGTGCTGTATGCTTCAATGGCGATTCATTTATAACGGGGTATCCAGGTCAACTGCACATTTAACCCATTGGGTAAAGTAACACTGTATTACTACCCCACTGAGGCAAAAAGAAAGAGGGTCCAAAGAAAGGATGGAGTCATTATGATTGCCCCTTCCAGGCGTAAGTACTGCTCCACAAACCTTTATAATTACGCTTACCCCAAAGCTCTTAAAAATGATTGCGAAACACCTAATCCTGCAGCCATGGACTCCGTCCACGCAGGTCTCAGGGCTGATGGAGCTTTAAAAGCTGGCTTTTCTCTTAGTATAAATGCGTAATGTTCCCATGGGGTAGCTTTGGCAACTTAAATAATTTGATGGTTTTGTTGTTGGAAAAGCCTTTGCAGAACAGTTTAGTCCAAAGCGTTTCTGGCATTCTGTTCTAGTATTAACGCTTACTATTCCTGCGTTTAAATTATACAATATATTACCATCTGTACATGGGATCAGCAGAGCTTTTACCATACAAATAACAATATATTTGTAATTCTGTATGGAAAACCAAATGTTTTATTTTTTTCATTCTCTTGTGACATTGTCATCATTCAATTAATAATTAGTTACCTGGAATGGAATGAGAAAAAGTGTAAAAATAGAATTGCTGGACACAGCAATTATAAACATTTTGTAATTTAAAAAGAAACAGCCACTTTCATGAAACAACGGTGCTTTTATGTCTGGCATTCTGGCAATGGATGGGAAAAAAACCATTATTTCAAATGTAGTTGCTTACCTTCATAAAATTTAAGTTACAGCGCTGTATAAAGTAATAACCCCTAACTCTGTATACAGTAATAACCCCAGCGCTGTATACAGTAATATAACCCCCAGCGCTGTATAAAGTAATAACCCCCAGCGCTGTATACAGTAATATAACCCCCAGCGCTGTATACAGTAATATAACCCCCAGCGCTGTATACAGTAATATAACCCCCAACACTGTATACAGTAATATAACCCCCAGCGCTGTATACAGTAATATAACCCCCAGTGCTGTATGCAGTAATATAACCCCCCCAGCGCTGTATACAGTAATATAATCCCCAGCGCTGTATACAGTAATATAACCCCCAGTGCTGTATACAGTAATAACCCCCAGCTCTGTATACAGTAATAACCCCCCCAGCGCTGTATACAGTAATATAACCCCCAGTGCTGTATACAGTAATAACCCCCAGCTCTGTATACAGTAATAACCCCCCAGCTCTGTATACAGTAATATACCCCCCCAGCGCTGTATACAGTAATATAAACCCCGGCATTGTATACAATAATATGCCCCCAGTAAAAGTAAAAGGCACTTTTAGGGTATATCACTGATCCCTTGCAGAGACATAGATAGCTCATTTTGCACACGAGACAAGAACAGAAAATTGTGCCCCCCCACTACACAGCATGACTCCTATCATTATACAGTGATCTAGACACTGAGGGTTGTACAGCATGAATCTTATCTCTCACACTCTCAGTCACTCTTACTCTCTCACTCTCTCTCAATGTCTCCCTACCTTCTCCACTAACCCCTTTCACATCCCTGGCTCCTTTCCCGCAGCTCCTCTTCTTCTCTTGCCTCTTCTTCTTCTTTCTTCTGTCATTTATCTTCACCCACTTCTCCAGGGTATCAGCTTTCTTGACTAGGCCGAAAAAGAACAGAGCCTCTGCGCACACCCTCTCTCCCTATTGGAGGAACGGGCGAGAGGCTGTCAACGTGGTGCGCACCATTGCTCCATCCATTTGCTGAAGTATGTTTCTGTATCTCATCTTTCCTGTGAATCCATCTGCATTATTCTGCCTTCCTGGAGTGCTATGGATGGGCACATAGAGGGCACAATATTACATAGGGGAGCCATGGTCCCCTCTGGCACCCCTTCGCAGCGCCACTGCACCCAACTCTTGTATAGGCATACTAGGCTTGTGTTTCACAAGCAAGACTATACCTAAGATGATCTGCTCTTGCACTATGCCAGGGCAATAACAGCCATAAACACCCCACCAATTCTAACTTGTTTATAGGGAGGGCTGGCGGGACAATAATGTTAAACCACATTTTTTTTCAAGAAAGAGAGCCAAATCTGGCCACTCTTAATAGCCCTACATGTCTAGATAGACTACCTACCCACCCAGAGTTAACCCTTTCTCACTCCAAATTGTTCAGGCCTTATCCTGCCCCAGGGATATTCTACAAAAACTAGAACTGTTTTAAAAAAGGAAAAACACACAATATTTAAAGATAATAATAATAATAATAATAATTTGACACTAGTAATAAATAAATTGATGGGAGTTCCCCTTTAAGGTTTTTAAACTATATGAGCAGTAAGACAAAACTTTGTCTAAAGCTTTCAGCACAATGCAGGAGAAGGCATTCTAAAAGTTGGTTTATGTATCCTTTTTTTCATTAAAAAAATATATATTGAGCAAATGTTTTCTGTAGAAGCACGAAGCCTCCTTCGGTGCTGTACTGGGACCCAGAGGAATTATTTCTCACTTGTCAGCCATTCACTTTCCTTTACGTTCTGCATCAATGCACTTTGTGTTGTTATTCCAAATTACTCTGACCCTCAAACAGCTGGACGCAGCATGGGTGAAGTCAACAATTCTTTACACATTAAGCAAAGACACACTTAAGGTTACGCCATAGAAAATGTTAACATTCTACATATCTCATGGCCTCACCGTGTTTGTATAAATCAAATACAAAATCATATTTTCAAAAACTAAAATCCTAAAAATGTTTTTTCTTAATTACCTTAGTATTATTTGTTTAAGAAAATAGATATTTTTTAGCTAAGCTAACACAGGGAGATGTCATCAAGGAGTTAAATCATTCCTACGAGATACCAGTACCTATGGAAGGGAGTTGTTCACTACCTATTGTGTCTTTTTGTCGAGGTCTGGAAGATCTGGCTTGGCATTTGGCCCCTGGATAGAATTAGGGCCAGATTATCCATTAGGCAGCTTGAGCATCTACATAAGGAACAAGGCTCAGTGGGCCACCATTCATATCTCACCAGCATTTTTGGGGTTCACAACCTTGCCAACCAATTATATAATTTTCACATTCTGCCACAACTGAATATTGCCCACCTTACACATAAAATGCGTGTATATTTTGTCTTTTGTAATACAACATATTGTGAGTTACGAACATGAGCTTCAACCCACAGCATTGAATATGGCCCTGAATTCTGTTCTAGGTATTGGTCGCAAATGAACATGATACAGTAGATGCACCTAGAACCAGTCCTATGACTAGTCCAGGCAATGATATGCGTTTGCAGGACACATGTCCTAGAGGTTATTGTCAGAAAAATCTAATATTCTGAGAACACAGATATCAATCGTTTTTATTGACATAGTGGCGTTTCCCTGTAATCCTTATTAAACTCGGCTCTCTTCTTAATCAACGGAGGCAATGAACTGTTTGTTCTCCGTGACTTTCCCTTAATTACGTTCACGTTAGAAACATCAGTTTTAGAACACAAATTATAGCTCTAAAGCTCGACCTAATTCTATAATCGTCTCAGGACATAAAATTATTCATTTAGATTTTGTATATCGTGCCTTATGCCTTCAAGCATGATTGTCTTTTCATGGGGGAGGGGCCAGCTGCAGGGGAGGGGTAAGGCTAGCCCCCCCGAATACCTTTTATGGGAGGTAAAATGAGCAGGGATCATGGGAAAGTGGGCGTGGTAGGCGGAACATGGGCAGGGAGTGGGCACGGCCACATGCCACCCTCCAGCAAAGAGAAGGAAGAAACTTACCCAGAGACCCGAGGAAACAGGGCTTCATCCGGAGACTCCAGGGTGGATTCCAGAGAGTTATCAGGTATACCAATAATCACTTATTTCATGGATTTCATTATCATATAAATAATTCATGTATATTTATTCAATTTATATAAAATAACTAATGTCTATTTTCCTGATTTGAGTAGCAGCTTCAGTCCAGTAGCAAGTTTTAAAAAATGTTACGAATATTACAGCTCAAAACTTCTCTGTAATGTGTCCTTTTGTTGGCCTTTAAAATTAAATTATGTGTATTTCTATCCAATGTATGGAAGGTAAATGAGAACTGCTTTCATCTTTATAGGCATCCCTAAGATCTGTAACTATTTTTTTTCTTTTTTTTTTTCAAGATCCCAAATTATCCATGTAATTTGTAACGAGAGCTAAATTCTAGAATTACTCAAGTGTTTTTAAGAGGTTTTAATTTTCGAAGTGTTATTCATACTGAGACGTACCCTTCTCTTAAAATACAGTACAAGTGATATCCTGGAACCTACTGGGCTGATTTCGTGCGATTTGAGGACACAGCAAAAAACAATAGGTTATGGAACCTCCGTTATCATTATTGGATCTTTTCAATAAAGGATGGTCCACATTTCTGAGCACTGAGCTGATAATATGAAAATAAAATTTCCCGCTGATGTTTCACTAAAAAAGCAAAGCCCCAGAAGAGCATAAACGCCACGCTGTGTTAATATCCCCGTTCTATTAAAAAAATATATATATAATAAAGTTTTGATTTCACACAAAACCTAATTTTGATGTAAATCTCTTATCTGGCCTCCAATAATAGATTTCTAGAGTAGAGTAATCTTCTCATTAAGATACGGCCTCCAGCGAAACACTTCTGAGATCAATAAATCATCCATGTATTTAAGCTTTAACTCACATTTTGAAGATTGTGCGGCTAGCTTGATATCGCCAAGGGTGAGGGGTCAGAGATGGCTCAGTTATAAGGAAAAAGCATTCTACCGATTAAATCATAATATAAATATATATCTCAATTACAGGGGCTGCGCTTGGAAGCAAAATTTATACCTTTAAAAATTTACACCAAACGGGTGCAAAAGCGGAGTAAGCGATCTCATTTCCCCCACGCCAAAAGAAAGCAATAGTAAATGAAAAGAACATTTTCTCTGTTCATGGCTATTATCATACCTGGGAACTCTCCGGGTTCGACTGGGAGATTGCTGGGTGAGCGCTGCTCCTGCGGTTCTCTGGGTCGCGGGAGTGGGGTCGTGACCCCACCCATTTTTTTCCTTTACGTGGGGGTGTTCCACCCCGACGTCAGCAGCAACGCCCCCGATGTCAGCGGGAATGCCCCCAATGTCAGCAGGATCGCCCGACGGTCCCCTTGATGTCGGTGGGCGGTCCCCTTGACGTCGAGTCAGCAGGAACGCCCACGACATCAGCGGGACCGCCCACCGACATCAAGGGGACTGCCCACCGACGTCAAGGGGACCACCGACGTCAAGGGGACCGCCCACGTCAGAGTGCAGTCCTGGCTGCGTCCCGCAAGGGAAGGCTCCGGGTAGCCGGAGCCGAGGAGTTCCCAGGTGTGGATATTATACTAGCCAATAATTTGTAAAAAAAAAAAAAAAAAAAAACTGTCCTTACAGGCTGAGCAGTTTATGATATGCCAGAGGAGGCCCCTGCCGGCGACCAATAGAGTCGTTCGCACGGCCCTTTAACTCCGGACGACGAACCTACGGATTTCCACTCCAGTTAACTGCTGCGATGCTGTGTAGATAAAGTAGGCTAGATGGGGAAGGGACCAGGGAGATTAGTAGACGAAGACAAAGACAAAGATTGTTCGTGTTGCGTGTCTTCGTCTTTTTTGCCGCCGCCATGTTTGTATGTTCGGTATTCGGGCTGAACAATGAAAACGCACCCTTCGCGTTCGTTTTCATGTTCGACCCAATACCAATGCGCAAGTCTCACGGAAACCACGAGGTCAAACCTGGTAACTCCAAGAAGGTCCATCGAATCCCAATCACTACACATTGTGAAGCCAGAGGTTGCCAGACCCTTAATGGAATCCTTCTGTCTTCTTGCGGAATATTCTAATTTGACTCATCAGACGAAGTAAATCTCCCGGCTGATAACTTTACTTCTTTTACGGAGCGGAAGGTGAATATAAAGAAGCGCCGACAAATATTTTATGAGTTTTTGAGGAACCGCACCGCGTGACGGGAAAGAATTATGCCAACCCATTACAAAAACAGTTCTGGGACATGTAACCGTTTCAGAGTAGAAGTTATATATCTTCCATCTTCGCTGTAATAACTGCACCTCATGGAGTCGATCTGATATTATTTGCCGCGTCTCGGCTGAAATAGAAATGTAGAATTCCCCGGCGCGGAGGCGGCAGAGATGGCTGTCAATTGGAATCGCAGCAGGAACATCTCAGCTCGCTAAAAACTTATCATTTGGAACTTTAATATTTTAAAGTTTCCAACCTAACATTCTTTGACATGCAGAATGATAATGTTTAGCATCATTAGAATAAACTCAATTTTATGTTTAAGGTTGCATATAATTGAAGAACCACAGTGAACCCCGTCTCGGTAGTAAAACCATCAGATATAATCTTCGCGTATCATTTTTATTTATTTTTATGGCGGTTTAGAGCCCCATAAATCCATAGGGGCAGAGAAATCAAATAGAACTTAGTGCCCTTTATGTATTTTTTAGTAGGCCATTACTTGGAAGGTTAAAGTCGGTATCTGCGAGGTTGGAAAAAAGTGGAAAGTTGGGTGTTTTGTTGCGCATGTATGTGAATGCATTAAAAAAAAAAAAAAAATTAAAGAGGAAGTCCCACTGTTTTTATTCTGGAGCGGCGGATGCTGGTGTGTATGGCCGGTGACACGGTACGTGACCGGAGGCACTTTCCTCGACAGGCGGCTACTGGCCTTAAAGTGCCACGGCTGCCCCATTATAGCCAATCTTGCCCGGATTGAACCCCATCAACATGAGGTTATATATAAAAAAAATCATTGGCGACAGGTTAGCAGGACAAAAAAAACTAAAAGTCGACTCGAACCAAGATCTCCAGACTAGTTTGTGTTTTTCCTGATATAAAGATTCTTCTTAAATTCAGGAGCCATATGTCTATCCCATGCAGGTTTCACTGTATTAGCCACTTGTACCACTTCTACTGGGAGGCGGTTGCGTTTATCTTTACATTACGTGGATGCTCTACCTGAAGGCAAAAATAATGTAAAACACAAAATCTATGAACTAAACTAAAACTCAAAATATCAGGACTGGAAGAACTAGACAACCGAGAATTCAGAGCGTCTGAAAACAGACACAAAGAGCTCCATTTCCAGTTACCTGCGCATGCATGTTGATCAGACGTTGATGAGCCCACTACAGGTAATCTCCGGGTTGTGGGAGCGGCGTTGCGCCATTCACCACTCCCTACCCACTGCCCCTCCAATAACTGCGTGTGTCCCGTGATGTCAGCGGGACCGCCAAATGACATCAGAGAGACCACCCGTTGATATCATCAGGGCCATCTGCAAAGTCAGCGGGGCCTCCTAAACGCATCCCGCCAGGACGGGCTCCGGGAAGCTGGAGCCAGAAAGTTTTCATCGGGGGCGCACAATACCTATAATTCTGCCCATGCGCATGCTAATCCCTCTAGAAGTCATGTGACCAGCACAGATCCAGAAAAGGTCTGACTTGAATTCGGCAGATTTTGGTACGATGGTCGGATCTGGATTTTTCTGTATGACAATTGCTTTTGTAATATATAAAAACTCCAATAAAATCGCAATACTAACCCAAACTTGCATTTTTCGGTTTGCTTTTTTTATTATGTCAATAGCGGTGGGTATTACAGTTTTAACACTTCCATGAATCTCCGCAGAACGCCCGTCTCTCCGCAGATGTACTGTTTATGGACTAATTATAAAGAGAGTGAATTCACAGCTGGCAAACGGCTTACAGCACATCCTTTACCTTCACGCCATGAATATAGAATGTGATCCTTCATATTTTCATTCATTCGGATCAGATCTACAAACATATCCATATATAACATATACATCGCGGGGGATTTTAGGTCTGGATGCCTAATACACCCCAATATACACAATAACGGTCAAAAGTTTGGGGTCACTGAGCTGTTGTCATGGAAACCAATGTCATTTCTGTCTGTAACATAATTACAAAAGAGTTTCTAACCTTCAATTAGCCTTTTAAACTTAAACTTGGATCAGCGAACACAACGTGCCATTGGAACACAGGAGTGATGGGAGTGATAAAGGGCCATTGGAACACAGGAGTGATGGGAGTGATAAAGGGCCATTGGAGCACAGGAGTGATGGGAGTGATAAAGGGCCATTGGAACACAGGAGTGATGGGAGTGATAAAGGGCCATTGGAACACAGGAGTGATGGGAGTGATAAAGGGCCTCTGTACGTCTAAAAAGAGATTCCATTAAAATTCGAGCCACTTCCAGCCACAATAGTCATTTACAACATTAACCCCTTCTGTGCTGGATTTCTGATCCACTTCATGTTATTTTAATGGTCAAAATCTGCTTTTCTTTCAAAAACAAGAAAATGTCTAAGTGACCCCAAACTTTAGCATATTAATATTTTTAAAAACCATTACTCGCAAATATAATTTCCTACATAATTTGGTAAACTATCCCTGTTGTTAGTCTGGATACAGTATACATTGTGGAGCGTTGTGATATATATACAGCCTGTGCCGTTTAATTGAGGACTTTGGGTTACTTTCCTATTAAACCACCGGCTTATTTGTTTTCAGATGTAAAGCTGCAGCTGCCCGGTGGAATTCTGATACACTTTGCTGTAAATAACAGTACTTATGTGCCTTCTTGTGTGTTTGTGTGCTTGTATAGATCCAATTCGCTATCTTTATCATTTTATATGTTATTCTTTAAATTCTTTTCTTACTTCTATGCGCTTCTATATGTTTTTCTATACTCCACTCTTTATACAATTGAATCTATCCACTAAATGTGGGCGAGTTGAAAAAAAAAATAATCATAATGATATATTACGAAGGGATAACGCTGTGAAACCTGTCCTGTGAGTGGCATCAAGCGGAGCCAGCAGGATACATAATTAATGCCGGGAGATTAAATGTTTTACTTCTAAGTGACTCACCTTCAGCTCAGGATTTAATGATTAAACCCCTTTACGGGCCGCTCTAGACGAAAAGGTTTTTTATGCCTCTTTGTCAAAGGTGAGCGTCACAGATAATTAAAGTTATGTGTGTCCAGGTGCGGCTCTAGATTTTTTAGGGCTCTAAGCAAAAAAAATTAGAGGGGAGAAAATTATAAAGTAAGAAACACAATGTTTATGTGAAAAAGATACATTATAGTAATAGTGATGCAACGTCAGATAGAAATGCATATAAACGTACTTTACGAGTACTTTACTATGTATTCTTTAAAAAATAAAATTAAAAAAGCTATTTACGTTAGGGGGAAGCTGCAGCTCCCTTTCTCCACTGTGATCCGACGATTCTTGCTCACTGATCAATGGCAGAAAAGCGCTCCCAATAAAATCTATGGGAGCACTTTCCTGCGGCACTTTCCTGCGGCACTTTCCTGCGGCATTTTCCTGCGGCACTTTCCTGCGGCACTTTCCTGCGGCATTCGCCCAGCCAGCACTGGAGCTGACTGGTGGTAAATAGATCACAAAAAAAGGCGATGTGTTCCTCTTTTATGTGATAGCACCTTCGCTGGGGGTGTCAGAATTCCATGTGTCAGTTTCAGACACCAGCAGTTGCATGGAAGTGGAATATAATTAGCAGGATTCTTTTTTTTATATTACACAAACATTTTTTTTGCATTTCCTAAGAACACAACCCAGTCCCGCGCACACAATCACTCTGTATAATGCAAACTCTGAACACAGGGAATTAGTTCAGAGGAGACGGTATAATCCATCATTCTTTCCTGGACCAATGGCACAGATAAAGATAAATGCCTTGATTTCAAAAGTGGGAGAGAGACATAAACAGGATTCTGATGACGCTTGGGACTTATCCAGGAGGTGCGGAATAGGCAAACTGACCACCGGAACTCTGAAACACTCTATTGGTCTCCAGACACGGGAAGAGGCACTTAGTTCTTCTCGGTTATAGGGCGATCATTTTAGACAGCATGGAAAATCATACAAATACTGCATTACACACAGAATATACCGTATGTTTATTTTGCCAACATAAACTGTGCAGCTATAATAAATCTATTTATTATAAATTATATTCTAAAAACGTGTCAATAATAGAATGCAGAAATGATGTCGTGTGGACCAAGTAAATACAGATCATTTATATAGAGCGGTTATAAGACCAGGGGCAAGTATTGTGAAAATAAGAGGCAAATCGATAATATATCAAGATTTCACAGCAATAAAAACCACCGGACATTCAGAAAATACTCGACGAGCAGAAATAGCAGAGCTAATCAGGTTCAGCTGCGCATGAACTGGAAAGCAATGTTTGATTTTGAATCATTTATAATGGACCATTCAATCGCCTGTCAGGGTATTAGCATATTTAAATAGTTTTAATCTAACCTCATCACCGTGATTAAAATCGCTGACAAGGATGGAAAGCTTTGATGAACCGCGTGAAGCGTAACGAATAAGGTGAATATTAATATGGAGCAGGACAGATCCATCTTCGCATATGAAATGCCACGGAGTCTGGGATAAAAGACGCCAACGTTCTTACTACAACAAAACTGTTATCCATGTAAGCATAAGTGCCCATACCAAGTTCATAAATGTCACCAAAAACTATACAGACTGCCCAATCGGGGCCCCTAGGGCACTAGTCCTTATCTCCACCAATGGTGTCTTCATCCTTCAACTGGAACCAAGGTCATTAGTTTAAAGGCATGGTAAAGACTCGAGTGCACATCAAGAACTTTGAAGTCATTCTCATGAGTTGAACGTGTCAAGAACCAGCAAATATCAGGACCAACGCACGATGTATCGATAACTCAGTGATACGAAGTTACAATCAGGAGCAGTTTGCAGTAATAGTGGAAACCAATCACGTGAGCGGAGTTTACACTTCTGATCTAATCACTTTTGATATACACCATATGGACAAAAGTATTGGGACACCTGACCATTACGCCAACAGGGGCTTTGATGACATCACATTCTAAATACATAGACATTAATATGAAGTCGGCCCCCCCTTTGCAGCTATAACGGCTTCCGCTCTTCTGGGAAGGATTTCCACAAGATTTTGGGGAGTTTCTGTGGGATTTTTGCCCGTTCATCCAGTAGAGTATTTGTGAGGTCAGGCACTGATGTTGGACGAGACGCCCGGCTCGCAATCTCCATTCCAGTTCATCCCAAAGGTGTTGGATGGGGTTGAGGTCGGGGCTCTGTGCGGCCGGCCAAGTTCTTCCACCCCAAACTCATCCAGCCATGTCTTTATGGAGCTCACTTCGTGCGCTGGGGTGCAGTTACGCTGGAATAGAAAAGTATAACCTTTCATGGCCATTATCAGTGGATGGAGGGAAGTGGGTATTGAATGGGGTGGGGAGGAGGGTGCAATTATTATTTTTTATGTATTTATGTATCTAGGAAGGGGTGGAAAGGACTCACAAATCACCTCCCAAGGTTGCCAGGTAAAGTTTTACGAATTGAAACAAAAGAACCTACTTTGTTGAATTGACATACACTTGGACCTCCTGCACGTGGGGATTTTTTTTTACGAGTGCTTATGCAAGTTGGCTTTGGTAAATTAGACACTCGCACTTTAGTGAATAGCCCCCGTGTGGCTCTCTTTCTCTAAACTCCTACCTTTTTATTATTTATCTTTCAAAATTGTGTTTGACAATACATTGACAGTTATCTGGGTAAACATCCCAAACACCAGATGCTATGATGTCATCGCAATACTGGAACTGGACTTCTCTCCCTCAAGAGAAAAAAACGATTTTAACAAAAAAATATTTGCTAAATAATTTCCCTTTACCACCCGCTCGGGAGAAATGAAGCCGTTATTGCCGTTTTACCAGAAAAAATGAATCAATAAAAAGCTTGGTTCGCAGGACATCGTTACTGCTACTTCACCAGTTAGCCATCCGCACTGGCAAAGGTCAGGCACTGACATTCAGAGTTAAGCAATTACGCAACCCTTCGTTCAAAAAAGGAAAGCGAAGCGTTCTAAATTTTGTTACTTTTTATCATTTCAGTAAAAAAAAGCCAGCGTTCCATATTATATCGCCCCCATCAGTCATTGCATTTGGTTGAGATTTCCGCTTTATGTTCCGTTGAAAACATTAAATGATCTGTTAACTCTGACTTGCGAAATGTTTCTGAACTTGAAGCGTCGGAATTTTTCAATCAGCTCAATGCCAGGAACGCGCTCGCGTGAAAAAAGCGCGATTAAAATTTGACAGAGATGCAAAAGAAGCTTCGAATGCCAAAATCCGATCTGCTTTACTGGAATTCCAAGTGCATGAACTCACATCATTCTTTCACATTTTCAGAGGCGTCGTTTGCATCCTGAGAGATTCGAGTATTCCTGAACACGGACGGAATGATTACTGTAACCGGAGTCTGGATTATAAAAGTCCGCTTCTAATTATTTAGTTAAAGTAACTTCTATTCACGAGACGAGCTGTCCAACCACCCCATCGCGGTTACGCCTTAAATAAATCATTCGCTGCTTTGTTTTTTTCTTTCTATTATTTTGCCGACTCAGCAGTTTGCTCTTAATGGCAAATACATTTTTGCCTTTTTAATTTTAGATAATGACAACATTTTTTTTGGCAAATGCGCTCCATAAATAAAAATGTTTTAATTTACTAGATTGGATTCATTATTTACACCTAGTCATTGGCGGCCACGGCGTTCCTGCAGAAATAATATACTTTAGGAATTTGAATATCGCTGTTACTTCATCAACTTTTAAGCAACTTTAGTTCTGTGTTTCTATGAAATAAGAAAATGTCCAGATTTCATTTCTGTCCAAAACAAGCTCCTATAAAGCTCATCTCAACCTCATTTTCGCAACGTAAGAGAATATACATTGCAGCTTACATTTTGTCCACTTTAATGCTTAATGTCGTATAATTTGGCCGGCTGAGCACCCAACGGGATAGCCTAGCTTGATGAATCTGGACCAGGTCCATTAAGAGAAACCTAGCTGTCCAGCAGGTGGCGCTGTCTTGTCAGTGGTGAAACAGGTGAACTGAAACCCCCTAGCGCAGAGGCGTCCAAGCTGCGGCCAGAGCCGGCCTTAGGCGTTGTGGCGCCCTGTGCGGACTACTCCTCTGGTGCCCCCCCTCACTACCCCCCCTCTCTGCCCCTTCAAACTACCCGCCCTCTCTACCCCTTCAAACTACCCCTCCCCTCTGCCCCTTCAAACTACCCCCCCCCTCTGCCCCTTCAAACTACCCCCCCTCTGCCCCTTCAAACTACCCCCCCCTCTGCCCCTTCAAACTACCCCCCCTCTGCCCATTCAAACTACCCCCCCCTCTGCCCCTTCAAACTACCCCCCCTCTGCCCCTTCAAACTACCCCCCCCTCTGCCCCTTCAAACTACCCCCCCTCTGCCCCTTCAAACTACCCCCCCCACTTACCTTGTTGCCGGAGTCCTGCGGTAAGAGCGGGAGGCATCCGTCTTCTCGCTCTGCCGGCATTTCATGTTGAGCGCATTTCATGTATAGTCCGGCGCTCAACATGAGATGCTGGCACCGCGACGGAGTCACGGAGAGTAAGGGGCGCCGAGCGGTTGCCGAGAACTTCACGAGCAACCGCTCGGCGCCCCTGACCGGGACTTAGATTAAAGCATCGTTTTTTTTAAAAAAAACTTTATTTAACATCAATGATGTTAAATAAAGTTTAAAAAAAAAAACCAAAAAAAAAAAACGATGCTTTAATCTAAGTCCCGGTCAGGCGCCCCTGCAACCATGGCTCCCTGTGCGGTCGCACAGGTCGCACACCCCTAAGGCCGGTCCTGGCTGCGGCCCTCCAGCTGCTGCAGGACAACATCTCCCATAATGCTCTTTCAGCTAAGGGGCTGGCTGAGGAGGATGGGAGATGTAGTCCTGCAGCAGCTGGAGGGCCGCAGCTTGGACACCCCTGCTTTAGCGCATCCAATGGTGGCATCAAGAACACAGAACATACGTGTCCTAAGATGGTATCTTTTACCTGTTTCTATGACCTGTACACGTGTTATTTTTTATTTTTTGGAACTGTGAAAAACGGATTTTTTTGATTTCCATTTTTCCAGCTCCATAATGTCCTTTTTAAAGGTCTGGTACCCGTTTTGCACTTCAGATTCGAGGTGGGGGTCTTACCATTGACTTATACGATGATAAAATATTATTTTCCTTCCGGGAGCCAATTTAACGAATGGTCCCCGGACCGCAGCGATCTCTCCACGCTTGGCTCAGTAACCCTTTCAGCTGCTGTCATTCACTGATTTTAGTGTGGGGTCGGTGAAAAGGACCTCCATGGGACATCCGAGGCTTACTTCTGGTTGTAGGAGGTATTTGGACCACTTTACAATCCCTTTCATCCACCTGTGGATGAAGCTACAATTTTCCTTATTATGGATGCAACAAACAAGGACAATGGGCGGTCCCTAAACCCATTGAAAACAATGCATTTTGAGCCCGTACATGTACGGGCTTTGTCATTAAGGGGTTAACCAAATTCTTATTTTCTAAGACCCATTACTTTGGCACCTAATGCACTCACCTCCCGTCAGCTCCAGCTCGCCCCCCGGTGTTCATGTGTATAAACTTCCCATTGATTTCAATCATGCCACTGATTGGCTACTTCAGCTGTCAATCAGTAATAGGAAAGTGCTCCCTATGATTTCAATGAAAGCACTTCCCTAGCACCCAATCAGTGGCACAAAATGTCCGATAATGGAGGAAGAAAGACGATTTTCAGTGTTTTCTTTTTTTTTCATTTTGGAATTCTTCTATAGTAGGAGTAGGTAGACCGGTCTTTTAACTTAAAACATACTTAGTGGTTTTTGTTTTTTATACAATTTTAGGCAACATTCTTCCAGTTGTGACATCACTAACCGGATACAGTTTCATTCACAGTAGGAAAAACATCTGAAACGTTGAGACTTCTAGGTAGAACTGGACAAAAAGTGAGATCTCTTTTCGCGAGAGTTTTTTCTGAATCATGGGAGCCGAAACACAAACTTTACGCGTATTTCTTAATGTGAACGTTTCCACTTCATACGGATGCCCCTTTAAAAAGATCAAATGCAATTTCTAGCTCCATAAGCAATCTATACATCTACCTCATAAAACTGCGAAAGGAATGGACAGACTGCCCTCTACAGGTGGACAAGGTATATGTCATCATAAATGTCATGATGTCATGATCCTACAACAGCTTTAGCATAAAATAACTGGAATGTATAAAGCAGAGATGTTAATGCAGATTTTTTACAATTACACTTCCCATCTAATCTGCCCGTTTCTCCTGCTGTAAAGACTCAAAACGTAATCAGTCGTTGGTCTCGTCTTAGATTCTCAGCTATCTGTCTATCCCGCGCATGTTGAAACTCCCTTACTGCTTTAGCCTCTGCCATTTCTATTAGGGGGCTGTTCCACTTATCTACTTACCTGCTTATATTGAGGTGTAGTTTAGGAATTTTTTTCGCCCAATAATAAAGGTTACATTTTAGGGATCATAATTTAGTTTTCTAAACTCATTGATTGGAATTGAGTTAACGCCTGTTGAGTAGATGGGACAGCGTGTTTAAGCTAAATTAATAATAAATATTGCTCCTTCATGTTAATTTTGTCCCGTAGGAGCCCATTTTTTTAACACAAGCGACCAAACCCACTGGCTAACCATGTACAGATGTGGGGCAACTGGGTAATTCCCCTCCACCAAGAGAAAGACGGAGGCATTCTCCGTGAGTCGGGATATAGAGTCCAGAGTCCCGGATTTCCATCTTTATCGCCCTCATTTCAAGAAGGGGGAAGGGTTGGACGGGATTGAGCAGGGCACATACTGTTGCTCTGCGTGACCCCATGGTAGTAGCACGGCAGATGGCACACGATGTGAGCTGCACTGATGGCAAGCTGAGGCTTCGGAGGACGAGTGAATTGTGTGGTTGTGTTAATGTAAGTGGTTGTGTTACTCTCTGGGTGTGTGTGTTAGTTTGTGTGTCTGAGTATGTGTGTTTCTGTTTTTGTAAGTTTCTGAGTATGTGTCTGTGTTTGTTAGTGTGTGTGAGTCTCTGTGTGCATGTGTGTAAGTCTGAGTATCTGGTTGCATTAGTGTATCTGGTTGTGTTAATGTGAGTGGTTGTGTTAGTGTCTGGACGTGTGTGTTAGTTTGTGTGTCTGAGTATGTTAGTGCATGTGTGTTTATGTTAGTGTGTGTTTCTGAGTGTGTGTGTGTGCATATCTTAGTGTCTGTTAGTCTCTGTGTTCAAGTGTCCGATTGTGTTAATGTGGGCAGTTGTGTTAGTGTCTGAGTGTGTCTTAGTGTCTGGGTATGTTAGCATGTGTGTTTCAGTGTGTGTTAGTGTGAGTGAGTGAGTGAGTGAGTGTGTATATTAGAGTGTGTGCATGTGTGTTAGTGTAAGTGTCTGGATGTCTGTGTTAGTGTAAGTGCCTGGATGTCTGTGTTAGTGTGAGTGTCTGGATGTCTGTGTTAGTGTGAGTGTCTGGATGTCTGTGTTAGTGTGAGTGTCTGGATGTCTGTGTTAGTGTGAGTGTCTGGATGTCTGTGTTAGTGTGAGTGTCTGGATGTCTGTGTTAGTGTGAGTGTCTGGATGTCTGTGTTAGTGTGAGTGTCTGGATGTCTGTGTTAGTGTGAGTGTCCCTCCCAAGCTCAGGCTCTGAATCTGTCCCTGTGGCCAACTGTCAAACCTGACCAAGACGAGTCAGCAACCTGAAATGTCAAACTCTTCATCGCACATTTAACACAATTCTACTTGTGAGTAGTCATTTGATTTTAGTTTCTCAATGAAAGATGTTGAGTTTGTTCAGTTCAGGATTGTCTCTGTAACTTAGATTGCATTTGAGAAAGTCACCCAAATAATACAATACCCCCCCCCTCCCACCAAGAATTCAAGGAGAATGATGCAGTCAGTTATTATTTGACTTATTTTCTGTTACTTTATCCAATAAGTCACTTATTACATAGCATAAAACCTTTTTTTTAAATACCCCGATATAATTCTAAACTCCAGCGAAGGTTTCTCACCGAAGTATCTGTGTTTTTATCTCTGCATATTTCTCTGTGTATTTATTCATGCGGATCCATTGTCTTTTTATTCTTTTGGGGAAAATTTACAATAAAAAGTTCCTTTATTTTGTCATTTGAGATATAATATGACCCTATTTACCCAAGAAGTAAAAAAAAAAACCAAAGCAGTTGTTACAGTAACTGATACCTCATCTCCTCCGAAATTTATAGACAAAGCGCTGACAATGTTCCCTTGAGAAGAAATCCAATGTTTCATTTTTGTTGCCTTTGCCGAAAAATATATTCGCCTTTCAAATTGAATGTAATAAAGGCTGAACTCGATCGACCTGTGTGTTTTCCCAATGTCACCGACGACGTATTTAATGGGAATGATAAAATATACACAAAGGTATTGTTAGACGTGTAGAGAAAACGTGCCTGAGCCTGATTTTTGTAAACCAGTCCTGGTCTCCATTACAGGAATATTAACGACATTCGCCGAACCCGGCTTTCCATCCGATTTACGGAATCCAAAATTTGAGGGCAGATTAAGTTCTGTTATTTCTACCAGCGAGAAGTGCTGGTGATTATCTTTCTTGGAAATGTAGCTGCCGTGGCCTCTCCCCAAGTGGCCTCCTTATAAGTGGCTATGGAAGAGTTAAACTGGACTATCCAGACATCCATCCCTGGTCTTCATGCTTTCATCCATCCTCTGGCAATCACTCATGTCCGCCGTATCTCCTTCTCTAACAGGTATAAATATACCATATTTCCTTTGAACCCCTCATCTCCTGCTGTTACCCCTGCTTTCCACCTGGTATGTCTGTATCCTGCCTGTCTCCATGCCCTGCTGCTATCAAAGGGTTAATTTGGTGCCCTATAGTCTAGCCTAATTGCATTTGTAAGCCAAGTTGTGAAACATCTGCCTCCTGTATTGGGCTCAGGGGTTTAACACATTGGCCAACTTCTAATCCTTCTTTATGATTTCTGTCTACGTTTTATTGGTCTACAACGATGCTTTTAACAAATTGTGGGAACCGTGGCTCAATTTCACTCCACCATGGACCCCCCCCCAATCTAGAGTCGCCCCTGACATGCATTTTCTAGATGGTGGAACCTCATAGACCTGTTTCAGCTCCACCTTTCGACCCAGTTGTGTAGACCTCCGTCCTTGGACTCCGACCATAAGAATGTGTGGCCACGACGGCTCAGTTTCACTCAGTGTTGGGCGGCCATCTTTTTTTTCATGACACTCTGGAGGATTTGACACGTGGACATGTATGGGGTGCTGCTATGTATGATTTCTATCAATAATATCAAGCAAGATCTCGATTAGCTTCTGAGTTACGGGACTTTTCGCCTTGGGGGTCACACACGCAACATTTATGTCCACAAAATGGTTTATTTCTACAACACCCTCATACCGACGACTGATTGAAGAGTCTAGATGGGCAGACTTGATGAGCCAAATAGCTCTTATCTGCCATCAAATTTTACGTTTCAAATTAAGATTGGAGATTATATTTCTGAGATACGACGGCTTCTCTTGAAGGATTTGTGACACAATCAAGGATTACCCTTCAAACTCTTCATAACGAAGAAATGTCAGCATCATCCGCCATGGATTAGACATCAGATGCCCTTTTATCCCTATATTTTCGCCGAGTCGGTTTTGGTACCGAACACCGTCCGCTGTTACATAATATCAATAAGAAGAACATTATTTTCTAGGTGAAAACTCATTTTCCAACTAATTGATGAAATGTCACATGTACATCTCCGCGCATCAATCTTTTCTGTTATGTTAATGGCAAGTTCTCACGGAGTTACCAGACCAGGTCCTCGGAGAAAAGCAATTATTTACGTTAACATCTACATTAGAAAAAAAATGACAGCGATTTTCAGAACTCAGCAAGACGGCGGGTAATGTGATAGCCGGGAGTCAAACTATTCAACCCAAGCACTTTACCGCAATCAGGCAGACAATGCTCTGAAATTACTATAGCGGGGACTATTATCTCTTTATTTCGAATTTACACAATTTATATATTTGGTGCATTTTACATACATTAAGGTAGACGTTCCCAAGCTGGATTTAGAAACCCCCAGGGGCAGATAATGAACAGATGATACTTCTCGCACTTCCCAAAGATGCGTTAATACTGCGGACAATATGGACGGGACGTAGTTTAAACAGGGTCAGGGCAAAAGGCAAACAGGGCAGACAAGGGTGGAAAAGGTCGGGGGTAAAATATAGCCAGGCAGTTTATATTTCGTCATTAAAGGTGGGGTCCATATATATATATATGCCCTTCGTACTTTTACCGGAGCCTGTTAAGCCATTTTTGGTCATTTCCTATTTCTTTTTGCACATGCCCTGCCCACTTCCTGTTGACTATATCCTGTTTACAAAGTTGTTTTTTTTGTTTTAGGACACTGGGTGCCTGTGTAATGTAAGTCCCAATTGGACAGAGATGATTTTCTAACGCAGCAGTGAGGCTGACCTGAAGGCTCTGAGGCCTGGGTGGTTGCCTTGGGCACCTTTGGTAATGGGGCTCAATGTAGTCACTGGTACCGAGCGCTGCCCCTTAAGGTTAGCAAAGAGGGAGCAGAAAATCTCTTCCAGGGAAGGCATAGGCCTCTTCTTCACTCTCTTTCAGTCCTATTAGGCATGACGCCGTCGGAGGTCGCATTATATCATTATAGCAGAAATGAGGTCTGTACCAGCATTGGAATTAAAAGGGTCTCATAGAAAATAAATTAAAAAAGCAATAATAAAATAATGAAAATGCATATGAATTGGTTGGAGTGAGCGTTGCACTGGTGTAAGTACACAGAGGGTGTGTATGTGTGCTCATGTCACTATGTGAGCGTGTAAATGTCTGTGTGTATAAGTGTTCAGTGTATTCATGAATTCCACCTCCCCGGGTATGGGAATCGGGAGTCATTCATTGGCCTTCTCTTTCTTTCTAAGTAATCGTTGAGACCTCATTTCATTTGTTTTTGTTTGTTGATGCATTTGTTGTTGTTGTTTAGTATATTTTATTCTGTTAGGTGGAATCTCTTACCCGGAGATGCAAAGTAAAACATGGAACTCGGGTCCAATTTGCAGTTACAACATGCAAGAAACTCAGGGGTTAATTCAAACATTTTATATAGTGCGGCCCCCGTCTAGTCTGCCAATTATTCTTGCTGTAAAGACTCAAACCTTAATCAGTCGTTGGTCTCGTCTTAGATTCAGGAGCCGTATGTCTATCCCACGCATGTTTAAATACCCTCGCTGTATTACCCTCTACCACTTCTGCTGGGAGGCTGCTCCATTTAAATAAGTTACTGGGTTTTTTTTCTTTGAAGAAATAGATTTTTTTTAATTACTCCTAAATATTATTTAACTGAAAATAAAAAGTAAAAAAACGTCTAAATTGTAAATCATGGAAACATCATATATTTGGTTCAAAAATTAGAAACGTAGATTTATTTTGTTGTTTGTTGCTCTATGGCCTTTATAATAAATTAAATAAACGTACAGCGTGCTATAAAAAAAGAAAATTGTGCACATAGTGATGAACTGATTAATAATAATAGCACACGGGCTCAACAGAGGGTGATATTGCCTTAAAATGTCTTTTTTTATTCTCTTATATACATGAGAATGATGATGTAAATTAAAATCTACATTTAGAGTTCCAAGCGTGTAAAATAAATGCACCAGTGCATAATCAATTTGTATTTTTTTTTCATTTTCATCGTTAGAATAAAAAAAAATCATGCCTTTCACAAAAATGCGCACAATTGGATGTTTTATTATAAATGGTTGTATATTTCTGTGAATAGTGGCGGATGTTTATAAGCAGGTCGATACATTAACGGCTTCTGTATTCTATTTATGAAAAGAGCAAACTCGTTCCCAGTGAACTCAGTGAAGTCATCGAAGGTTGAAGTTCAAAAGTTTGGGGTCATTTAGAAAAGTCCTTGGTTTTGAAAGAAATGCTAGTTTTGTCCATTAAAATAACATGAAATGGATCAAAAATCCAGCGCAGACGGGGTTAATGTTGTAAATGACTATGGTAGCTGGAAACGGTTGATTTTTAATGGAATCTCTTCATAGATGTACAGAGACCCTTTATCACTCCCATCACTCTCGTCTATCACCCCATCCCATTTATCACTCCCATCACTACTATGTTCCAATGGCCCTTTGTCACTCCCATCACTCCTGTGTTCCAATGGCCCTTTGTCACTCCCATCACTCCTGTGTTCCAATGGCCCTTTATCACTCCCATCACTCCTGTGTTCCAATCGCCCTTTATCACTCCCATCACTCCTGTGTTCCAATGGCCCTTTATCACTCCCATGACTCCTGTGTTCCAATGGCCCTTTATCACTCCCATCACTCCTGTCTTCCAATGGCCCTTTATCACTCCCATCACTCCTGTCTTCCAATGGCACGTTGTGTCCGCTGATCCAAGTTTAACTTTAGAAAACCCATTTGCAATTATGTTACAGCTGGAAATTTCCTTGGTTCTCTTGAAAACAGCCCAGTGACCCAAAACATTTGAACAGCAGTGTATTTTTATATTATTTATCCCCAGTGTTACTTGGAACTTCTTTACAGTCTTAGGTTTGTGTGATATCACGCTAAACCATGTTAATAATACTGGGTTAATGTATCAATATTCAGAGTTCTATATTCTTCCGGGGATTGTAGCCATTTTTTTAATTCAGAAAAAAAACTACATAACAACCGTGTAAATCACAAGTGTAATTATGGGTTTCAGATTCGTACCTTCGTTATTGCATTTTAATAAAATTTTGATTTTTAAATCTAAGTCCATTTGAACGTGCTTGGTACATCTGGAGTGTATAATTGAAGTTGTTCCCTTGTATTGGGCCAACGTAGAAAATTTGTAGAATCCCATAAACTGTCGTAACCTCAGAGGTTTCTTAAGATGGTCTCTTCTTCTTTCTTGCCTTAAAAACAGTGGACGCACCTCAAAGCATGGTCTACACTACACCCAAAAGAACACTGACCATTACTAGAGCTTATGAGCAGTGCAGCCTTTCCTCTTTTATGTGTGTCCTTAGTACCTCTTTTGTCGGTGGTATTTAAAAGCCCCTATATGAAGTATAAATCTTGGAATTCCGTCACACTATATGGTCGGATATTGCTTAGCCGGTCACTACGTCAACGCTCCCCAATCTTGGCGAGTCCCATCTAATCCTAACATGGCTATAAACCAATGGGACTGCACCTTTAACCCACCGAAACTCTCATGCAATGTAAAGCCCTCTCTGGATACCATTAATGAGGCACCTTTGTGGTTTATTTTTTGTAGGTGGAATACATCATGTTAGCGAATACTAAAGTATCAATGAGTAAAGAGCAGAGAAATACTTAGTGTCAAAGTATTAAAAAAACTCCATTCTAGTATGGAAATTTATTTAAGTTTTATTTAAAAAAAACCATTTGGAGGTAGTTTTCAAAGTGCGTGTTTTCCATATTATAAAGTGAACGTTGGCCCATCTTTAAGCATATGTTCATTTTTTTTAAGCACTATTATTTGGAAACGCCATCATTATACTTTTACCAAACAGCATACGTTCTTCCTGAATATGGAAATATCTCCTAAAATCTTAACAGCCCCACTAAATCATTCCTGAAATGAATTATAGTACATTGCAACAAAGAAATCGTTATCACTTGAGAAAGATATATTACAATAATTATAAAATGTAACAGTTAAGCAATTTCGACTGGGAGCCAAAGTAAGGGATATCAGGTCGTAATAAACAATGCATCGCCGTTACAAACAAAATACATCTTAAGAAACGCTCTCGCTAATGGAGAATAAGAGGAATATTGGATAAATAAATACGTTATTTGGGGGGGTGCGTTTATATAACAAAGACTACAATCAGGGCCGGCCTTAGGGGTGTGCGACCTGTGCGGCCGCACAGGGCGCCATGGCAACAGGGGCGTCTGCCCGGCACTTAAATTAATTTTTTAACTTTATTTAACATCCTCCATGTTAAATAAAGGTTTTTTTTAACTTTATTTACCATGGAGGATGTTAAAGAAAGGCTCGGCGCCCCCACTCTCCGTGACTCCGTCGCGGTGCCGGCATTTCATGCTGAGCGCCAGAATATTCCGGTGCTCAGCTGTGAAGCGCGCACCGCGGGAAGACGGACACCTCCCGCTCCCACCGCAGGACTCAACAAGGTAAGTAAGGGGAAGGGGCAGAGGGGGGGGTTCAGTGAGAAGGGGCAGCGGTGGTAGATAGTGAGAAGGGGCAGAGGTGGTAGATAGTAAGAAGGGGCAGAGGTGGTAGAGGGGGATAGATAGTGAGAAAGGGGAGTTTTGTTACAAGTTTTTATTCCTTTCTTTTATTGGGATGGGGGGGCACCAGAGGAGTAGTCCACACAGGGCGCCAGAACACCTAAGGCCAGCTCTGAATACAATGTAAAATGTAATAGTTGAATGTTGAGTCCTGGGTCAGCCTTGTCTCCAGCTTTGCTCGTGCAACGTTTCAGCCGGCTGAGCCGCCTGTATATACTGGGAGCAATGGAGACCACCGGGGCCACATCTAGACAGGTGGCCCATAATCATCTCAACCAAAAGTCATAATAATTGGTAGTCCCTATACCGTTATCAAGATCTTCCAATCAAATGGTGTGGATGGCCATTATTTCCACGAAAGATACGTAGAAGTCTCCAACTCGTAATCCTTATATATTTTAAGGGTGTTGAGGAACACTAGTAGTGTGTGAACGCAGTGGTTCATTAGGTGAAAATATATATTTTTATAAATGACAATATCTACCAATTGAATTTGTTTCTAAATCAGAGACATATAATAAAGTGCGTATTGCAGGAGAACGAACCCATTTTTTAATCTACGTAGACATCATCCTGGTAACAAAGTATTTTGTAGAGCGCGAAGCTCTACAAAAGCTAGCAAAAGACTAGCATAATATATTTGGAATAAAAAAATGTTTAGCTAGGTTACGTTCTTAGGAAACTAGGAATAAACCGGAATGAGCCTATAGATTAGATTGTCCTATTCTTTCATTTGAAATAACCTTTAGAAGTCTATATTCTGTTAGCTAAACTTGGCTGCCATCCCGGCAGAAATTGAACTTGGGCAAACACATTCCCTTTTACTTCTTTCTCTTTCCAGAACCCAATGCATATGCTGTGTGATTATTCTACTATTCAGGGTTATTCACCCCAAAATGAATAAATAATTGACAACAATGGTTGATCTCTTATTCCTCTATATAAAAACTGAATAGACGGCATCGTAATGTTTATAGCCAATGTAGGGAGAATCGAATCTGGTTCCGAAAAGGTAATAGTAAAATACATATACCGTTTGGCTTGCATTGTATAAAGCAAAATCTAGCTGCTCTCTCTGAGCCTTCCATACTATGATGATTTAAGATGGCAGAAACGCAAACAATAGTAGAGTCGTATCAGGCATTTTTAGGGTTAAGTGAAACAAACCGCTTCATTATACCTGGCTTCTTCTTCTAGGAGGCCATCTGTTGTTCATCATGGATTGATTGCGATTGGAAAGTCGATTGGTTACTACAAAACCAGTTAGAAATTTGTGTACTAGAGTATCTGGGGTCAATTACCAAAAGGATGGTCTAAGAATGGCCCAGATAATGGCCCAGATAATGGTCACCGATGATCTCCAACTTTGGTCTACTTGTGGGTGGAAACTCGCAAGGTGGACTCACTGTTCGCTAATCCAAGTTTAAGTTTTAAAGGCTAATTGATGGTCAGAAAACCCTTTCGCAATTACGTTACAGCCAGAAATCTCCTCGTTTTCCATGAAAACAGCTCAGTGACCCCAAACCTTTTAACCGTAGTCCCACCGAAAAGAGCCAATATCAAAAACTCGGCCCAGGTTCAGTAGATGCCTTCAAGCTGCTCAGACCCAACAAGCAGAGCGCAGGGACTCAGAGAGGAAGGAATGATGGCCGTTGCTTAATTTGCAGAGGATAGAAAGTAGATTTGGCTCCTGTAATAGCTAAATAGCAGGGCTGTAGACACATGGTCCAACTGAAATGTATACTAAGGGTCATTAGTGGTCCAAAGACCCATCAATAAGATCCACTGCTCCGTGTAACAATTGAGACGGTCTCTTCTGACTAATGACGTAGGTCCCCTAACTTACAGAGGGTTAAAGGCAGCCAAGTAACAGCAATGTGGTTCAACAGCCTTTATCTGCATAGCCCATTGAAGTTATCATTTTCTCCAACTTGTAAATGCACGGGGGGATTCAGAGGACTGCCCCCTATCCATTTGCTTCATTTCCAACCCCCAGGACCTTGGCTTACAGAGGAGATGTGGTCGGCGGAACACATCTCATACGTGGCGTACTCACCACAAGCCAACTCTAGTGCTGCCAAGTGAGAAGACCTTCCGCACACATGCACAGAAAGTGTACCCATTGCTTTAAATAGGAGCATTTTCCTGCCACCGCTTGGATATGGTCTTGGGGTATCAGAATTGACCATAGAGGCTAGCACTTCAATATGCATCGTTGAGGCTGCACGGGGCAGTTAAATGTTTTGTACCAATAGCAGCAATAATATTTACATATCTGCACATAGTATAATATTCGATTCTATTAACAATCCCTTCTTGTTCTACATATACCGTAGAAAGCCCAATGACTTTATGTGCGAGACACCCCTCTAGAGAGTTTTTTTGTACATCTTTATTTAAGCAGCTTGAAAAATATTTCACATTTTATTTAGCAAAAATTAATTAGTCACAGCGCGAAATACTTGTTTTCTGGTAAACTGCAATATACCTCGATTTAGGAGATTCTACATATAATGAATATGCCTTGTTTGTAAACATTTTATCATGTTTTGTATCATTTTATTCATGCCGGATGTTAATTACTAGCCCGTTCCCGTCCTTATTAGATACAGATTCAACACATGAATTTTTAATATATCATCTGGAGCGAAAAAAATAACTATTTACATCTCAGTTTTCAATTCATGCCATAAAGGACCACAAAAAAAAATAAATAATTAACTCAAATCCAAAATACATGAGATTTTTTGGAGAAAAGTGACCGGATCAATAAAAAAGCGAGACGTTTCCAGTACATTATTTCCCGCAGTCGAAGTCCAGGACTCTCACAAGGCTGCGTTCATTTAAAATGAAGTCAATTCTATTAAACGATAAACACGAGTTATTTTCCCATCAGGATTTGCATTTGGTGGATTCAATTCTAGAAGAATTAACTGCAGATTTTTTT
This sequence comes from Spea bombifrons, assembly GCF_027358695.1. Classification (NCBI taxonomy): domain Eukaryota; kingdom Metazoa; phylum Chordata; class Amphibia; order Anura; family Pelobatidae; genus Spea; species Spea bombifrons. Next base: position 5,708,925 of record NC_071091.1, on the reverse strand, counting down.
TAGCTGACTTTTTTTTCTTACGCTATATTTTAAGCCTAATTACAAAAAAAAAGGGAAATATTCAGTGTTTCTCATTTGTACTTAAAAATGCAATATAATTTAATTGAACCTAAATAAAAGGATCTGATAGCCGGGGATATCTCTTGGCGGGTAGTATTAAGCGCCGGCGTAATGTAATGTTTAATTTGTCATTTCATATTACACTTCCTAGTAATGAACTTTTTCAGCGAAGGCATTAAATGTCATTAAATGAGCCATATAACGAGCTTTAGCTTTTAACCCCCTAATGACAGAGCACGTACATGTACGGGCTCGAAATGCATTGCTTTCAATGGGTTTTGGGACCGCCCATTGTCCTTAAGGGGTTAATAATACGTTTTACACAAAAATCCTGCAGATTTTAAAAATTCTGGACACGCAGATTCAACAGTTCAGCTCTTATTAACTTATATTGCATTTTTATTACAGTTATTGTCCCAAATAACCTGGGACTGTTAGCAGCTATGACAAAAAAGACTAATCCTACCAGTGGTCTGATTGGTTTAAAAAAAAAAAAAAAAAAAAAAGTTTAATAAAATAATAATAAATAAAAAATATAATATTATAGTTAATAACTAGGTAATAAAAATATAAATAATATAATAAATAATATATAATATTAAAGTAAATATCTAGGGCCCTGCAGATCTTAAATATCACACCGAACATGAATTGAATAAAAACAGCAGCAAATAATAACAGATTACCGAAAATATTTTATTTGAAGCATAGAAAGAAAAAAAGCCAATAATTTAGATGGGCATCTTTATTTTTTTTTTTTTTTTTCTAGCTAACGTTCCAAAAGCCAGAAGCCCTTTTGTTTCTATCGGATCTGCTTCCCAAACCGGCGTTTCCACTCGAGAAAACAAGCAAAGGACTTAGACTGTAAAATAAAAAAACACTCGGCGTGGAGGAAATTAATCTACAAAGAAAAAGCACATGCAAGCAAATGTGCCGAGATTCTTATGAACTCTATCTTTTATTCTCTCTTGGCGGTAAATCAAAAGAGTATATCTCACTGCTCAAACCAACAAGAGGAATATAAACTATATTTATTTGCTTCACTCGTTATGGGCTTTTAGTGGATCTTAGTCCCCTCCAGCTGTCCGTCCGCTGATATATTACGGAAACAAATCGTCAAGCCGGTGGCACCTTGATTACAACTTACCCCCGTACTTCATCAGCTCGACGGTAATATAACGGAGTGAGGCAATATATCTTTGCAGGGATTGACAAAAAAAAAAGAATTACTAAACGATAGAGATTAAAAAAAAACATTGGTTTGGCTCATTCATTCACAAATCATGTACATCGAAGTAATGCTCTTGAATGAAATCAGCTCAAGTTTGGGGGGGATTTCTAAGTTTTGTTTCAAAAAGTTTCAATGAAACATACAAAAATTCACGCAGACAGTTATACTGGTTTGACCGTTGTTTATAATGCAAGTTGTAGGGCCGCATACGTTTTTTAATGGACATTCTATTGCCCCAAACAGGCTCCCCAATGATGAATGAATATTAAAGAACATTCTCTCCACAATACCTGAACCTACCAGTTTTGGATGCTGAAAGTGACCGATCGCTATACGGGAAGCACTCCCATTAAAAGCAAAGGGACATCGGCACATGCGCGCAGCGGGGCTTGATAGACTCCATGATAATCTCACATACGTCAATGATACATTATACGGAGTAGAACTTTCAGGAATCTTTCCGTAATGCTGCCCGGGTTCCGTTTTTGTGTTGCCTGGAATAAATTAGTTTAAAATGAACTGTTCCTCTTGTATTAATCAAGTAATTCAGTTTTATTAAAGTTTTATTGAGTTTGCTCAATTTCATTATTCTTGGAGACATTGATGGACAAATGATTTATGCAAATATCTATAGTTGTGGAAAGTGGCATAAGAATAAAGAAAGGGTTCAGACTTGTTATTCTTTAATTTTGGAAGGGAATAATTTTACAGTCATAAGAATCCAATACCTTTTAATATTACAAGTGAAGTGTTTCCTGGCCATTTGCATTTGTTTCTTAATGTTTTGCTTTATTCATATAGCCCCATTACCTATAGGACAAAACTCTAGCTATATGAATATATGGTGTATATACGGTATATATATATATATATATATATATATATATATATATATATATATATATCCCCTGACCTGCTTATATTCCATATATATATATATATTTTTATTATTTTTTTAAATATAAATATATATATATTCCTTTTAAACCAAAATATACATTTTTATCTCAATTTCATACGAATCCACCAGCACAATATTAATTTGCATGTAATTACTGATGGTCAAAAAAACATTTCATAATTGTGACATCACAAATTGTCATCATAAAGCAAATCATTTCACAAATACCGTATTTGGCAAAAAATGAATGAGCTGAATTTTTGTTTAAGTTTGGCCCTTGGAAATGTGCGCAACGATGTTAAATCGCGCATGACTGGTATCTGGACATTCATTTTCACAATAACTTAATTTTGAATACTTTGGGGTTATGAGTTCGCGTGTACAATGATGATTTTTAATCTAATTATTAATGATTTAATGTGGCGAAGCTTAATGTGAATTCCACAATGCAGTGAAAATCATTCTGTATGAGAAAATCCTAAAGGTCCTCTTCCTCCGTTGCATCTTAATCCAGGTACCAAGAGGGATGAGCGTCATAAATATTCTCAGACCTTGCAAGGTACGTTATGCACGAGTAAAAAAAAGTCATATAATATTAATGATTATAATACAATGCTTGATATCTTTTTCATGTGAATTATAAGTATCCCTGTAAGTATTAAATGTCTTATTATATGACTGGTTTAGCAAAAATGTCTAAAAAATTTAAAACAAAAATAAACCTGGCTCCTCAGTGGAATATGATATTTAAATCAACAATTAATAATAATAATAATAATAATAATAATAATAATAAACAGCTAATTGTGTTGCAGGTTTGGGCTAGCATGAACTGGAAGTAGCAAGAAATGGGTTTATTTGTGCAAATCAGCATTCTTGAAGATATGGATAAAACCTTCCTTGGGGCATCTGCTGAAAATAACATAAAAGCAAGATTTTTAAGAAATATAGTGGCGGTTATAACAGGGTTCTACAGCCCTAAAAGCCCCAATAATGTGTATAGAAACACCAGGTAAGGGATTTTTTTTAATCAATTAAATTGTGTAAATAACATACATTATTCATTTACTTGACGTCGCTTGGCCATTCTTTTCACCCACACTCCTTAAAAAAAGATGGCCGCGCTTAAATGTTGGGAGGTTTGAGTGCCCCAGCCTTAGACTTCATCAAACTGCACTTGAGGTGCCACATGCTAACGTTATTTCTTCTCTAATTAAAGCGACGGTTAATCACCTCATATACAGGTAGGGCACAATTGGTGTAATTGGGGTCTCTTGTTTAATTTGTTAAGTTTCTATAAAGAGGATAGGTGGAAGGTAAATTTTATGGACGGACTGTTGGTAGATCACAAACCTGCCGAAGAGATGAATTAGAAATAAGTTACACATCAAGCATCTCAAGTTCCCAATTCGGGTGAGCAGAGTCATAACAATTTGAGACAACGGTTCAGCCATGATGAACGGCGTAATCAGAGGCTGCATAATTCAAGCCGTTCACCTAAATTCAGGAAACAAAAGATTTAAGCCTGGACTAGTATGTTATTTTAGTCCATCCTGCTATCCCAGAAAGGAGTCTGACTCCTTGGCAGAAAATGGGCATAGAGGTGGGCGAAGCTGGCTGGTGCCAAACTAAGCAACCATAAGGAAAGTGCTTGTAAGGGCCAAAGTTCTCAGCAGTAGCCTGGGTTTGAGTCAACTTTGGCAAGTTTGAGTTGGGCTTGAGTCCAACCCAAGCTGGTGCCAACTCTTCCATATATAAATGGCCGACGCAATCATGATTCGGAGCATGTGCCAAATCTATAAAAGCAAATCTATTCATTTGTTTCTAATAAATGTTTTAATTTAGCCCAAAAAAATCCATTACTGCTTTTTTTTTCTAGTAAGTATTTATTAACATAGTGTGTACAAGCTGCACAAGTTCATAAACTTAAGCGAACGCTGCATTTCCTCGTTCTAATCGCACTGGAGGTTAGTTAGAGCGATCGTCGGGGGTCTGTAACGTCCCAAGAGACCCACCATCTAGTACCGAAGTTATGATAGCAAAACACGGCTTCCCAAACAAATTCATTCAATATATTTCCCCTTGGATTTTGCTGGCAATCATGTATATAGTAATTTAAAAAACAGCATGTCCACACACCCCATAGCTCCATGGAGACGGGATCTGAATAAAAAGTGAACAAGAAGCAATTAAATAAAAACGCAGTCCTATAATAGTACAATTTGTAGACCCTTCAGGTGAGAAGAATTAATGAAGGAAAATAAGGAGAGAATGAACAAACACAAAGCTGCACTTGATTATTTAGTTACAGAGATTAAAGGAGATGAGAAACAAAGTAGAGAAATTTAGCTCAGAAAAGCTCCTGGTTTGATGTCGATATGTATGTGGCAAAAAAAAAAAAGCTGTTTTATTGTGAACTTGATGCTCATTAATTACTGATTCTCCATCGTTCTTTTTTTCTGCTGCAGTAATTAAATTTTACCTGTCACCTACATATAACACGATTACATGAGTCGTGTAATACCAATGAATATATTATTGAAGAATAGATAGATATATATACAGGGTCCAACGAAGTTTGTTTTTTGATCAAGGAGCCAGCCAAAAAACAAAAAAATGGGGGGGGGGATTTTAAAACCCACTAACCCATTTGATAAATAATTGATACTTATATTTAATGAATTAATAAATGCATGCATTGATAATTGATCAATTAAATTATTTAATAAAGAGTTGATAAAAAGTAAAGTTAGTGACATCAACGAGGAATGATTTTCTGCAATTAATTCGCTACAGATAC